>NW_027444067.1:0-29931 GCF_048569485.1 Anomaloglossus baeobatrachus | reverse complement strand
TTATCTCGAAAAAGGAGCAGTTCTGCATGCAAGGTGTCGATTCATATTGAATTGATGATGCCCTACAACTTTGTAATTCACTTTTTTTCTCTCTCTCGTTCCATTCTCAAGATAAAAATGCTAACTCCGTTGTATTCCACCAGGTGGCGCTATAGGCTGTATCATTGTGTAGCGCATGGCTAGTTTACTATACCTAGACACCATTTCTATGCCTATAGCTGCCACTGTTCTCATGTTAATGGTGATGGACAGGATATGGGTGGACACACTGTATAAGGGTATGTGCACACGTAACAGATTTGTGTGCAGATTTTCGCTAATTTTTGCGCGCTAATTTTTTATCGTGTTTTCCCTTTTTTAAAACGTTTTTCTTTTCTTTGTTTTTTAGTCATGGTGATCGCAGGGTTTGCTATGCTGTACCCCAGCTATTGCTACGGGGTCTCCAGTAGATGTTAAAGCTGGGAAACAACGCTCACTGCCTGGAGTGGTGCCCGGCAGTTTAATCCCCTTCTTAATGCTGCAATCAATACGACTGCTGCATTCTGAAGGTAGGGAGAGGAATCGCTTACCTCTCCCTGGCGATCAAGTTCCGTAATGCAATCACAGTGACCAAATTGCAGCGATGGTAACCCTGGGTCGTCATCACCATGACGATCCCAGGTTACTGAGCTATGGATCGCCTCACACACCATGCCGGATACATGGTATGTGTGAGGCGAAATATCAGTGCTACAATATAGTCCACTGTGGTGATAAAGCATTGCAGGGGATTATATCTGCAGGAAAAACGCAGAAAGAATTGACACGCTGCTTCTTTTTTCTGTAACAAAATGTGCAAGGAACAAAGAAGCTAAGTGCGCAAAGCAAGTCAGGATTCTCATAGACTTTGCTGGCATGCGTTTTTCCTTGCAGTATTGATTAAAATCTGCAAGAAAGAAACACATGAAAAAACACAATAAAAAAGCAACATGTGCAGATAGCCTTAATGTCATCATCTAGACCAGGGGATCCCTAACCTGTCAGGAGCCCGTAATGTGTCACTCGCGGCTGTATTCCAGCTTGGTGGATTAGGTGTAGCAAACATGGTGACTTTTGTATCTCCACACAGAACAGTAGATCTGGATGCGCATATACTGGCCCTTAGGGGTACTTTGCACACTACGGCATCGCAAGCTGATGCTGCGATGACGAGCGCGATAGTCCCCGCCTCCCTCGCAGCAGTGATATCTTGTGATTGCTGCCGTAGCGAACATTATCGCTACGGCAGCTTCACATGCACTTACCTGCCCTGCGACGTCGCTCTGGCCGGCGTACCGCCTCCTTCCTAAGGGGGCGGGTCGTGCGGCGTCACAGCGACGTCACACGGCAGGCGGCCAATAGGAGTGGAGGGGCGGAGATGAACGGGATGTAAACATCCCGCCCACCTCTGTCCTTCCTCATTGCCGGTGGAGGCAGGTAAGGAGATGTTCCTCGCTCCTATGGCTTCACACACAGCGATGTGTGCTGCCTGCTGGAACGAGAAACAACATCGTACCGTCGCAGCTGCGAAATTATGGAAATGTCGGACCCTACACCGATCATACGATAACGATGCTTTTGAGCTCGTTAATTGTATGTAAAAGGATTCACATACTGCGATGTCGACAGCAACGCCGGATGTGCGTCACTTTCGATTTGACCCCACCGACATCGCACCTGCGATGTCGTAGTGTGCAAAGTACCCCTTAGGGTTTAGAAATAAGTTAAAGGGGTTGTCCAGTGCTAGTGTGACGCCCTGGACTAGCCAGGTAGTCACAGACATACCAACATACACACCCCCCACCCTAGACAGTTACAACAGTCAACCAAAAACCCTTGTTGCCTCCCTCCAGGGTCTGATGTCCACACCAGGTGGGGCGGAGCCAGGCGGTTGGCCCCACCCACCGAGGAGTTCACAGGCCTGGAGGCGGGAAAAGTGTGGCGCCCTGGAGAAGCCAGGTCGTCACAGGTACTACACCAACACACCCTACACCCCGGCTAGGCACACCTAAATCAAAGACAAATCCTTGTTGCCTTCCTCCAGGGGCTGATGTCCACACCAGGGGGTGGGCCAGGCGGTTGGTCCCGCCCACCGAGGAGTTCACAGTCCTGGAGGCGGGAAGAGTTAGAGAACAGTTTTGGAGAGGGAAGTGGTAGTAGAGGAGACTGACTGTGTCCGGGTGTGTGGCCCGGGCACACAGCAAGGTTGTCAGACGGTGGTGACCGTCTGCAGGAGAGGCTGATTGGAGTGAACCGTATGGACCGGGGATGGGCGGTGGCCCGCCGGTACCGGACCGGGGAGTGAAGAGAAGCCAGCACCATTCGGCAGGGCCTACGGACCCCGACCAGGCTAGGAGTCGCCATAAAACCGGTCAAATCCATTAGCGAAGGGAACCTCCAGGGTTTCCCAGCAGTCAAGACCCGATTGAAGGCAACAGCTCAAACCATGAAGGGAAATACAGTCACCGCCAAGGCTACAGTTCCCAGGGCCAGAGCCTGCGGGCAAAAGGGGCTCCCTCAGCATCCATCCAAGCTGGGGAGCGGGTTACCGGTGGGAAGCCACCAGAACCGAGAACACAACACAGGTGCAGGAAAAGGCAGTCACCGCCAACCTACCGGGAGAAGAACCACCGCAGCCGTCTGTGGGACCCGTCCATCCAGCCGTTTGTTTTACCGGAGACTTTGTGTTCATCATTGGCTGAGTGAGTACCACTGTGCCATTCGGCACCGCGCTGCCCCTGCGACCCTGCATCTCACCAGGTCCCGTAACCCACCTGCCATCCTCCCCTCACCGGGCCCCGGGACAACCAACCCCCCTACCCACGGAGGGGAAAAACAACATCCAAGCTGCTCCCTGTCATCGCTCCCGGGATCCCCGTCCAGTGCAGTGGTGGTGTCACAACCTCACCACAACCGTGGGTGGCGTCACGGACAATAAATCCCCAAAATCATTCCCCTTTTCACTCACGGGCGAGGAGCGCCGCTCGAGTCCCCGGGATCTGGCCCACCGCTCGAGCCACCACCGAGCAGCAGCAGCAGCCGGACCCGAGCAGTGGGTGAGCGCAGCGTCCCCTCCTCCGTCCGCGACAAAAGCAGTAGATAGAGTTTGGAGGTGAAAGTAGGAGGACACGAACTGCAAGTGTCTGGGTCGGAGCCCAGGCACTGACAGCAAGGTTGGCAGACGGTGATGGCCGTCTGCAGGAGGTAGTGGACCTCTGCAGAGCTGAAGGACCGGGGTCGGGCGTTGGCTCGCCGGTACCGAACCGGGGAGCGGAGTGAAGCTAAGCACACAGGCAGGGCCATCGGACCCCGACCAGGCTTGGAGCCACCGACAATAGTCAAATCCGAGTGTGACAGGAACCCCAGGGGTTTCCCAACAACTAAGACCCGACAGAAGGCAACAGTCCACACCGTGAGGATATACGGCCACTGCCACAGGCTAGAGATCCAAGGGCCAGCGCCTGCGGGCAAAATGGGCTCCTACGGCACCTATACGCCAGGGAGCGGACTACCGGTGGGCAACCACAGGAGTCAGAACATTCTAACCGGTGCAGGGAAAGACAGCCACCATCAGCCGTCCGGGGAGAGCACAACAACACTGCAGCCGACTGCGGGACCCGTCCATCCGGCCGTTTTGGTTTACCAGAGACTCTGTCATTGATTTTCTGAGTGAGTACACCAGTGCTGTCCGGCACCGCGCCGCCCTGTCCCTGCAACCCTGCACCCCAGCCATCCAGCCTCCCCGTTACACCACCGGGCCCCGGGATCACCAACCCCTACCCACGGAGGGGACTGTGACGGGCGGAGGAGGGGACGCCGCGTTCTCCCACTGCTCGGGTCCGGCTGCCGCTGCGGCTGCTGCGGCCTGCTGCTGCTGCTGCTCGGTGGCTCGAGCGATGGGCCGGATCCCGGGGACTCGAGCGGCGCTCCTCGCCCGTGAGTGAAAGGGGATTGGGATTTGGGATAGTTTATTGTCCGTGACGCCACCCACGGTTGTGGTGATTAAGTGGACACCACCGCTGCTCTTTCTGGGGAGCCCGGGAGTGATGGTATGGAGCAGCCAGTTGTTGGTTTGCCCCTCCGTGGGTAGGGGTTTTGGTGGTCCCGGGACCCAGTGATGGGGTTGGTATGGTGGACAGGCGGGTATGGGGCCTGTGGAGGTGCAGGGGCGCAGGGGCAGCGCTGTGCCGCACGGCACAGAGGTACTCACTCAGCCAGTAAACACGACACAGTTCTCGGTAGACAAACGGCTGGTTGGACGGGTCCCTCGGACGGTTACGGTGCTGCTGTTCCCTGCAGTTAGCGGTGATGGTCTCTTCCCTGCACCTATGTAAAGTCTTTTTGGTAGCGATGGGTTCCCACCGGTTACCTGCTCCCCGACCTGGACATGAGCCGGAGGAGCCTCTCTCTTGTCCGCAGGCGCTGGCCCTGGGAAACTGGTGCCTTGGCGGTGGCGGTGTCTCCCCTTAATGGTCGGACTGTTGCCTTCAATCGGGACTTGGTTGTTAGGAGACAGAGGTCCCCTTCACTGACGGATTTGGCAAATTATGGTGACTCCTAGCCTTGCCGGGATCCGAAAGGCCCCTGCCCTGGTGCTGACTGTTCTTCGTATACTGCTCCGGTACCGCCGGGTCACCACCCATCCGCGGTCCTTCCAGCAACCTCCAAGCAGTCCCCCTGCAGACAATCACCGCCGTCTGCTGACCTTGCTGTCTCAGTCCGGGGCACACACCCGGACCAACTTCAGGCTTTCTTAACTGTTCCTTTTCTGTCGCCACTCTTACTGTCCTCCTCTACCACTTCACTGTTTTACTCCTTCCACTTCTTCCTCTAAACTCTATCTGCCTGGTTCTCCCGCCTCCAGGGCTGTGAACTCCTCGGTGGGCGGAGCCAACCGCCTGGCCCACCCCCTGGTGTGGACATCAGCCCCTGGAGGAAGGCAACAAGGATTTTAGGTTAGCCTAGGTGTACCTGCCGGGAATGTGGGGTGCATGTGATGTTGTGACCTGTGACCCCTGGCTTGCCAAGGGCGTCACAGGACAACATCCTAGCTGCTCCCTACCATCTCTCCCGGGATCCCCGTCACCAGCAGCGGTGGTGCCATCATCACCACGTCCCGTGGGTGGCGTCACGAACTCTCTCCCTAAACAAACCATCCCTTTTCACTCACGGGTGAGGAGCGCTGCTCGAGTCCCCGGGTCCGGCCAACCGCTCGAGCCACTGAGCAGCAGCAGCAGAAGCCCCGGACCCGAGCGTGGCGAGCGCGTCCCCTCCGCCTGGGACACTAGGAGAATCAGCAAAGGCTTCCTTCTCCCCGCCTTTGGATCAAACGAGTTAATAAACAGGAAGTGAGGGCTGCACCTGCACTCACTTTCTGTTGATTGTTCGTTTCGTCCGAATGGGGGGGAGGAGGAAGCCGGTACTGACAGGATGTGGGGCTCGCATAAAGTCATGACCCCATGTGAGCCCTGACACCGCAATCCTGGAAACCACTGGAAGGGTGCCGGTACCGTAGACAACCCCTTTAAGTATGGTAATCTCAAGTTAGGAAGATGCTGCCAGATAAAGGAGGTCCTTGAAGCCAGTGATGGGAGTGCTTGATGCAAGAATACTGAACAGGGATAATATGGGAGCCCCTGGATCTTGGTATACTGCCTCAGTGTGATTTCCATTGGAAAGCTTTGGCTGTCGTCAAACCAGTAACCCAGGGTGTCACTACACTGATGAGATTGGAGCTGGATATCACTATTTGGGGGTCAGTATGTGGCTCACAACCCTCGCTCAAAGCTGAATGCGGTTCTCCGGGTATGAAAGGTTGTGGCCGCAGACCTATATAGAGACCTATAGTATGCCCCACATAATGACTGCATTAATGGTAATGTGTTAATACAGTAAAATACATTGTAATCACAGTGACACCATGCAAAGCTTAGCAGAACGCACACAACGTATCTTAGCTCTGCTTAATACAATCCCGTTTCAGGCATATTAAATACTTCTGGGGTCATACTGAGACCATCATCCTGAAGTTACAGCACTAAGCAGCTTAACTCTACAAAATGGAACATAAATGCAGATTGTGGAAGGGCGCTCGAGTCACACGAAATCTGTTCTTGTGGTGCGACGTGGAGACTTTAGAAATATGGAACAGCTGAGAGCGGAGACATTGCAGAAGATACAGCCGAAAGAACCATCAGAGCATGTGAAGAAATAAGACTTAGCATCCTCCTATAATACTGTGGAAACATATCAGAAATGTATAATGCAAAGTAGAACGATTAAAGGAACTTTCCATTTTCCAACAGACAACATCCATATCATCTGTCCTTCTAATGTGATCAATTTGGCGGAAGTTTCTATCTTGAATGTCACACAGAGTTTTGCACAAACTTTGCCAGCTGTCATGGTGGCATTTTGCTCTGTTCAGATTGCAGATTCTGACACTCCGCCCGATGGTTTCTCCGGTGTCTAGGATCTATACAGGCAGACACGGGCGTCGACCTGCTATGTGCTAATTCATAGGCAGGCTAGCAAGAGTTAATCTCTACTAGTTTGCTTGCTCCTTAAATCACATGTTGTGGGAGGCCTATCACATCTGCTTTCCTCCTATTTATGCTGGTGGAATCCTTCTACCCATGCCAGCTATAGTATATTCTATGTTGGTCTGTGAGGTGTTGTGTCCCAGACTTGCTGGTGCAAGTTGTCCTTTAGTTGTGCCTATTGCTTGGAGCAGTTGTGGAGTTTACCCCTGTTGTTTTATACTTCCTTCCTGCTCTTGTCTATCTCCTGAATCCCTTATGGTCTTTAGGTTTCTGTGTGTGCTGAGTGATAGAGTTTTGGTTTTCCCTTGTCTGTTTTTATCTGTGGATTTCTACTCACTCCTGTCCTGTCCCTCCGTAGGTGGAGAGGGAATCAGATTATGTCTGATCAGTAGCAAGACCAGGAAGGAGACTCAGGCATCTTCACCATTAGGAGTATCCTTGAGATTAGGGATAGCATAGGGCCAAGTTAGCTTGAGGGACAGCTGAGAAGCCCCGGTTCCCCCCTATCCCAAAGTCATTGTAACACTGAGTTCCTTTTAGTTTCAATATTTAGCATCAGTTACCTAATGTTCATAAGCAAAATTGCTCTTGATGTTTAAGAATGTGGCAGTCACTAAAGCTGGTGTCACACACAGCGACAACGACAACGACGTCGCTGCTACGTCACCATTTTCTGTGACGTTTGCAGCGACGTCCCGTCGCTGTCGCTGTGTGTGACATCCAGCAACGACCTGGCCCCCCCCCCCCCCCCCCCCCCCCCCCCCCCTCCCCCCCGGCCCCTGCTGTGAGGTCGCCGGTCGTTGCTGAATGTCCAGCTTCGTTTTTTCGTCGTCACTCTCCCGCTGTGACACACACATCGCTGTGTGTGACAGCGAGAGAGCGACGAAATGAAGCGATCAGGAGCCGGCACTGGCAGCTGCGGTAAGCTGTAACCAGCGTAAACATCGGGTAACCAAGGGAAGTCCTTTCCCTGGTTACCCGATGTTTACGCTGGTTACCAGCCTCCGCTCTTGCTGCCAGCGCCGGCTCCTGCACTGTGACATGTGGCTGCAGTATGCATCGGGTAATTAACCCGATGTATACTGTAGCAAGGAGAGCAAGGAGCCAGCGCTAAGCAGTGCGCGCGGCTCCCTGCTCTCTGCACTGTGACATGTAGCTGCAGCACACATCGGGTTAATTAACCCGATGTGTACTGTACCTAGGAGAGCAAGGAGCCAGCGCTAAGCGCGGCTCCCTGCTCTCTGAACATGTAACACAGCGACGTTATGATCGCTGCTTCTGCTGTGTTTGACAGCTAAGCAGCGATCATAACAGCGACTTACAAGGTCGCTGTTACGTCACCGAAAATGGTGACGTAACAGCGACGTCGTTGTCGCTGTCGTTTAGTGTGAACCCAGCTTAAGGCTATTCTGCCACACTAAGTCAAAATTAAGCAGCCATGTAAAATTCCGAGAATGTAAAGTCGTCTTGAAGACCAATCCTCTGTTCACAATATTCATCCATGTAACTTATCCAAAGCAATTTATTTTATCAGTTTTAGATGAGGGTCCTACTTTTTGAGCCAGTCTTAGATATGGGATACAATGCAGCAATGCCTTTATTCGTTACTTCCATTCTTCCTTCCTTTCTTGTAGTACATTAGCTCGGATCCCTCTTATCTTGTATCCTGGTTACGACCAATTGTAACATTTTACAAAGTGGACTTCAGACATCGAACAACTCAAAGTGAGACAGTAGCAAGGTTGAATAGAGAGCGGTGCAAAAATCCAATACCTGGTTGAGATTTTAGGAAAATCAGATGTACAAAAATAATGAGAACTGTCATGATACATGCATGGCTCTGCCGCCGCTGAGCCGGTGCATGTATCCTGTCTCTGGGGTTTAGGTCTCATGGGAGGGGCTTGTTCGGTCTTGCCTCGTTCCAGAGGTCACGCCGCCATATCTTGGTGCTGCTGCCTTTGGGACGCCGCTAGTAATAGTTCCTGTTCTGCGTGTGCAACTGGTTCCTGTAAGTCTGACTCAGATCCGTCCCACTACCCAGCTTACCTCTCCCTGACCTGTGTCTCCCTTATACTCTCTGTTCACCCTGTCTGCCTGTCTCATCCCCCTTCTCTGTACTTACTTGATCTCCCGGCTTCTGACCTCAGTAACGTTTCCTGACTTCAGCTCTGTTTTCCCCTTGTGGCTCTTGAATGTTACTTCCTGGCTTCTGACCCCTGTTTATGGCTTGCTCACTCCCCTGAACTGACGAGACATCCTGGTTTGGACTTAGGGGTACTTTGCACGCTGCGACATCGCTAGCCGATGCTAGCGATGCCGAGAGCGATAGCTCCCGCCCCCGTCACACATGCGTTATCTTGTGATAGCTGCCGTAGCGAACATTATCGCTATGGCAGCTTCACACGCACTCACCTGCCCTGCAACGTCGCTCTGGCCGGCGACCCGCCTCCTTGCTAAGGGGGCGGGTCGTGCGGTGTCAAAGCAACGTCACACGGCAGGCGGCCAATAGAAGTGGAGAGGCGGAGATGAGCGGGAGGTAAACATCCCGCCCACCTCCTTCCTTCCTCATTGGAAGCGGGATGCAGGTAAGGAGATGTTCCTCGCTCCTGCGGCTTCATACACAGCGATGTGTGCTGCCGCAGGAACAAGGAACAACATCGTACCTGTCGCTGCAGCGATATTATGGAAATGTCCGACACTACACAGATCACGATTTACGACGCTTTTGTGATCGTTTATCGGCGCATCTAGGCTTTACACGTAGTGACGTCGTTACTGGCTCCGGATGTGCGTCACTTTCGATTTGACCCTGGCGATATCGCAGTAGCGATGTCGCAACGTGCAAAGTACCCCTTAGGGTTGCTGACTCACCTTTCACGTGTTCTACCGCCCTCTTGTGGGTTTCTTGCTAACTGCACTTTGGAGTTGTTTCAGTGCCCCCACAAGTGGAGCGTGACCAGAACAATGATCCTAATAATGGAAAAGTGGAAAGGTTCATGGGTTCAGCTCAACAGGTAAAATACATGAGCATATCAGCATGCCTCTCAAACTTCTTCACTGATTTGCGGCTCAAGACTGAGGCGAAACAAAGTCTTCAGAAGAAATTGCGGCATTTTTGGACGTCACTGGGAGAACATCTTACAAAATAAATAAATATTATTAAAATATTGTTAATAAAGATCAGAACATAGTCATTCTGACTATGCCATACTACATAACATCACAGTCTGAGATGGGGCGTAGTGTGATGCTCCTGTACAAACGCTGAGGTTAGCTTGTTACATGTATTTGTCAATAACACAATTAGAAATATGTTAAACTTGATATTTTATTGATGTAAAATTAGTTACACATCACAATGTTACAATTTCATGTTATTCACAGCAGACTATAAATAATGTTGTTTACAGAGAGTGGGGCATCTGTTTGTCATTGGTGTGTCACGTGTGACAGACAGTCATGTGGTTTCTGGCCATAGAAGGTCACAGTGTCTGGTTACGGAGAATGCTCCCTGACTTTCAATTGTTCCTGCTGTCAGTATTCATTGGTATAGGTAGCTTTCCTGCTGGATTCATCTATCTCCCTTTTGGACCCAGGAGGAGATCGCCTTCCACCCAGTTGCTGATCATCAGTATTCCCTTGGTGTTTAAATACCCCTCCCTTCCTTCCTGGACTTGTGCTGGTAATGGCACGCTAAGTACGGGGAAGTACCAAGCACACAGTGAAAGGGAAGACAAACTCTGTGTCTAGGGAGAGGGAAGATGGTGACCCTTGGTTGAACCTACTGTTGGTCCTTGGGGGTCTCTCACCACTCTAGAAAGGTTTCGCACCTATGCGCTGAGACGGATTCCTGACCCTAGATATCTCTAGTGCTGGGCCCTAAATATGGAATGGATGGGATAAGCTCTTTGTCAACCCCACTAAACACTATAGAAGACACAAGGAGGACACACAGGGGAAAAGCATGACCCATCACTGGATGACTCCGGTAGAAGTTCAGAAGAGCTTTCAGCAACTATCCAGTACAGAGGAGTACAAGCCACCTGCTTGCAACCAAGGCTTGAAGGAACTGAAAACATCACCAGCACAAGTCCAAAGGAATAAAGTATTGAAACACCAAGGGAATACTGATGATCTGCAGCTGGGTGGAAGGCGAGCTCCTGCTGGGTCCAAAACAGAGACACATGAATCCAGCAGGAAAGCTACCTATACCAATGAATACTGACAGCAGGAACAATGGAAAGTCAGGGAGCATTCTGCGCAGCCAAACACTGTGACCTTCTACTGCGAGAAACCACATGACTGTCTGTAACACGTGACACACCGATGACACTGTTGCGGGGACCCCAAACTGTCACTCAGTCTTTTTAAATGTAAAAATATTTTTTTTTCATGTACTGTATATGTCATTATTTATGTTTGTTTGTTTTTTAGAGTTGCCCTCCATGAGTAAACACTGAGAAAAAACACCCTAAATTATTTTATTGCAAAACTTATATATTACTCATCTCATTCAAAGGGAATCTATCAGCAGGTTTTTTCTATGTAATCTTAGAGCAGCATAATGTTAGGGCAGAGACCCTGATTCCAGCAATGTGTCACTTGCTGAGCTTTTTTGTGCACTTTTCATAAATCGATGTTTTATCTGCTGCAGATCTAGCAGTTCTCTGAATGCTGAGCCCTGTATAACACCACGCAAATCCCTGATTGGCAGCTTTCTATGTACATTATGTATTGACATGAAGCTGCTCTCATGGGGTATGAAATGACAGAACAGCGGCTCCAAGGCTGGACCTCAGACTTGAGACCCTGCGCTATCCCTTATCTCAGAGGTAGGCTTGATGGTAGCCAGGTCCGAGCCCCCAGCTTGACCCTGACTCCAGTCCAAGCCCTGTTTTTACTCCCCCTCTCCCCCACTTTTGGGGAGGTCCGGAGACACAGTAACAAACCCCACAAAAAAAAGGCTTGTTAAAGGGTTACTTTTGACTTTTAGGATTGCTACTTCCAATAGGGGGCACTAGAGTTTGTCTCCTTCCTCACTGGAGAGACAATTTGAATATTTTCCAGAGGGGCATTGCAGCTATAAGACCCCTCCCTGGCAGCCAGATTGTCTTGTCATGTCTCCGCAAGGAGAAAAGTTTTCCCCTGAGAACAATACTGATGAGCATTTGGTATTTTATCATATTTGGCCAATGTCTTAGTGATTTCAATACCTCTCCATGCTTTATATATGGATAGACATGGTTATATATGGATAGACCTTTATTGTATAGCATTATAATATGGAATGTTCACATCGTAAACAGAAATATCTGGGTAATAGACACTTTAGTCCTATAGATTCTATATCCCTACACATCTTGGGTTGACGTTTCATGAAGGCTTCTTAAGCTCATCGATTATGTAAAAGAAACAACACAAAATTGCTAGAAGCCCGACCAATGTGATTGTATGTGTGTATCTCGGTGATCTATTGATTAGCTAGTTACACCTAACAAGAGCTAAATGAAATTCTCAAAGGTTTTCGAAACAAGAAAATAACGAGGCAGGTTGTTATTTGGAGTCTGTACCCCGTGACAGCCAAATCAACATCAGTGATTTATTTCACCAGGCCTTTGGTACGGCTACCATTTGTTAGCCGCCTGGGGAGCTGTCCCTGCCCTCTGAGTGGGAGACTTATGTGGATCTTAGATGGCTTAATTTGTTATCTCAGCACCTTGATGTCTTGAGATTAAACATAAAATATGGCTTTGTGGCTACAGACTGAACCTGGGGGATTTCTAGGAAAAGCAATAAACATTGTAAATTCTACAGTCAACGTATAAGCTGCCTTCAATATAGCACAATTATCCGGTGCAACAGTAAAAAATGGTCTTCTTAGGAGTCTACTCTATTCTACTTGCTGTTTTCCATCAAGGTTGGGGATTTCTTGAAACATTTCTATGACATGTCCATCAGTCGTTACCATCTGTGAGATAGAGCTGGTCCTGTTCTCATCTCCATTGGAGTAGTGGCCGAGTTTGACAGGGTAAAAGTCCGTTCTGAACTAAGTACATGTGTAATGCTCACAGCCAATGTAGTGGCAGTGAGAGGGGTTAGTGGACCCACTGGACCATAGGAGGGACCAGGACTTACCCCTTAGTGGGAGGGTATTAATTAAGCGCCTACCGTGAGGCAGACACCAGGTACCACTCCCAGGGCAGTGTCCTGGACTGTGGCAGCTGACCCCCAGGAACCAGGACATTAAACAAACTCAGATAGAGGCACAGGTGGGATGCTGGAGCCGACAGGCAGGCGGGTACCAATAGATATGGTGGGCATGGCAGAGACAGATAGGTACGGGAAGACAGGTATAGGTGACGGACACAGGGATAACGGGACAGGAGCTTGGGACCTGACAACTAGCTAGCAGACTGGTAGGCAAACTAACTAAGGATGTTGCACAGGCCTTTTGTTACATCACCACCGGAGTCTGCTCCAGCGACTTCTGCTCCGATCGCCAGGCGACGCCGTGTTCCTGCCGTGGATGGTGCTGGTGATGGGAGAGAAGTTGATGCCAGCAGCACCAGTGGGCGCAGGCTCCGATCATCCACTGGGCTGGGTTAGCTTGGGATCTGCAGTACCGCTGGCTGACTGTGGGTGGCATGTGTCTTCCAGCTGAAGTTGCCAGCGTTCAGCTACAGCCAATGGGAAGACACCACACCCTTCTTATTTCCCCTCCTGTCACATGATTACTGCCAGATATAGTTCTGATTTTCCTGGCTCCTGTTATGTCCTATTCTGTTGGTGATTCCTGTGTTGTCTTCTGCGTGTTTTTGACTACCCTTCTGCCTACTGTTTTTGTACCTTGCTGCCCGACCCGGATCTGACCTCTGCTACGTTTGCTGACTACGTCACTGCCTGCCGATTCTGTCCCTGTTCCGCAATTCCTGGTTTGACCCTGCCTGACTACTACTCTCATCGGACTGCAGCCTTCCACAGGTAGTGATCTCCAGGGTCCTATGTAATTCAAAATCCCTGTATAGGGGTTAAAGGGTTTCAGGGTTCTGGGGGTCCTACTTGGTGAGTGGCTTCCCTCTAGCCTCCCCTTTACAGCCCATCTGAGTCTGTGGATCCAGGCAGGCGTTACACCTTTCCCTTACTGGGAGGGTGCCTTAAATACATAGTGCCTCTCAGCCATAGGCTAAGAGGCATTTCCGAGAAATGGCGCACCGACCCTTGAAGAGGAGGGCTGGTGTGCGCATGCACTCCCTAAGCACATTCTCAGGGAGCCTGGGGAAGAGGGAGGAAGACAAGCACAGCTGGGGGGAGGATGCAACGCAGCGGCAGTGGTAAGTCAGCTTCCCTACAGGGATACCGGCGCTACAATATGCGTATGTTGCCTTGAGAAGAATCGTGCTCTACTTTTCCAGAAAATGATCTTTTATCTGTCATGCTACTTCGCTTCTGTTCTGTGCAGTACATGCCCACCTTGTTCTTCCCCCTTTAGTGACTGACAGCACTGCCTTCAGTTGTGCTAATGATTTCAAGCTTAAAATCCCACATATGCACTGAGACATTGTGTTCACACTTGCACAGAGTCTTGAGCAGGCTTAAGCTAGCTGAAAGTTATCTCTCCCAACTCCCTTAACACACAAGAAAGCTCAACTAACCTGAGAGCTCTTCTGTTTTCTATGAGAGATCCAGTGCCAAAAAAAGAGGCTCCGTGCCAAATAAAAAAAAAATGATTATGGAAATTCAATACGTCAGATCCTTCTCTTCACCAACATCATCTGTTGCTAAAGTAACTGCTGTTCACATTAGGCTGCTTTCACACTACGTTTATTTAACATGCGTCAGGAACGTTTTTTTGCTGCAAAAGCGGATCCTGCTTTTACAGCTAAAAACGCATGCAAACGCATGTGTTATTTTGCAGGATCCTGTCACTGGATGTTTAGGGGCGGGCATTGGAGTCATGTGATCGGGAGTGAGGGGAACTAGACTGGGAGCCGGCTTCTGACAGCTGCAGACGCTGGTAACCAAGGTAAACATCGGCCTTGGATACCCGATATTTATCTTGGTTACGAGTGTCTGCAGCTGCTAGGAGCAGGGCTGCCTGCACACGTAACCAACGTAAACATCGGGTAACTAAGAGAAGTGGTTACCCGATATTTACCTTATATGTCATGTTTTTTTACCATTTATTTATTTTTAACCCTCTCCAATTTCTCACTAGCATTTTTCCATTTTCTTTTCCTTTCTTTCTTTTCCTTTATTCTTTTTCTCTTTTTCTTCTCATTCTTCTTTCCTATTCCTCTATTTTTCTGCTTTTTCGTTTCCCTTTTCATTCATTCTTTCTGCATTTTTCTCCTTTTTTTTTTCTTTTTCACTATGGAAAAACCGCAGTGCATATACCCTTATAATGTGATGTGTTCTATTGTGAAAGTTCCCTTGATGAAAACATGTGTTTTTAATTTGGGAGGGTGTGTGTTATACGATATAGGAAGCCGACATCCCTTCCTCCCCAAAGCATGATTAAGACTCACGTCGAAACGCGTAGCTTTGTGGGGTCTGAATAATATCTATGCTATATCTTGCTGACCGCCTGTAAACCCCTATTTTTATGGATTGATCAATAAAGATGACTTTTTATATGAGAACTTGGACCGCGCTGGAAATTTTTCTTCTCTGATTCCTCTATGGCAGCCTAGCCTTCCGTGCGCAGCCCTGGATATACAGCGGACCACAGCAACTCGGTGAGCTGATTTTTTTCTTCTGTCTTTGGATATTTACCTTTGTTACGAGTGTCCGCAGCTCTCAGGTGGGAGAGAGAGGGAGGGGAGGAAGGGGGAAAGACAGAGATAGAGAGAGAGGGTGAGGGAGGGAGGAGGAGACAGAGACAGATCACGCGAGACTGGTTCTGGGCATGCTCAGTAGAGCAAGCAGGATCCTGTCTATCAGCATGCCAGCATTCACCTGCGTTTGCGTGCTGTTTAGTCAGGATCCGGTGACATGCAGTATTTGGACGCAGCTCAAAAACGCTACAAGTAGCGTTTTTGAAAGATGTTAAAAAATTGCAAGTCGCTGGATCCTCACTATAACGCACGCAAACGCAGGTGAACGCATGTTAACGCGAGTCCATTGCAAATGCATTGAAGTGAAAACGCATTTGCACTGGATCCGTTTTTCCGCTAAAAAAACGTTAGGGACGGATGTTAAATAAACGTAGTGTGAAACCAGCCTTAGATGGCCAGCTGATCTCTATGTAATGGGCTTGGGGTGGTCTAAACTGCAGGAGGAACTCTGTTAAGTACATGCAATGATACTAAGCCTTTCAAGCCAGACAACTCTAACCCAACTGAAGCCAACAATGTCAACCACTGAACGGGAGGAGCTTTATGGACAGCATGACTAGTAGGTGAACCACACCACCCAAGAAGAAGGCTAGGAGAAGTACCAGAGCACCCAAGAAAAAGGAAAGAAGATGCACCAGAGCACCCAAGAAAAAGAATAGAAGGTGAACCAGACCACCCAAGAAGAATAGAAGGTGCAGCAAATCACCCAAAAAGAAGAACAGAAGATGTAGCAGACTACCCAAGAGGAAGAATAAAAGGTGCACCAAACCACTCAAGAAGAATAGAAGGTGCATCAGACCACTTAAGAAGAAGAGAAGGTGAGCCAACTGCCCATGAAGAAGAATAGAAGATGCATCAGAATGCCAAAGAAGAAGAATAGAAGATGTACCAAATCACCCAAGGAGAAGAAAAGAAGGTGCACCAGACAACCCAAGAAAAATAGAAGGTACACCAGACCACCTATGAAGAAGAATATAAGGTGCACCAGATAAACCAAGAAGAAGAATAGATGGTGCAGTAGACCACTCAAGAAGAAAAATAGAAGGTGCGCAGACCACCCAAGAATATAAGGTGCACCAGACCATCCAAGAAGAAGAGTAGAAGGTGCACCAGACCATCCAAGAAGAAGAGTAGAAGGTGCACCAGACCATCCAAGAAGACTAGAATGTTCACCAAATCACCCATGAAGAAGAATAAAAGGTGCATCAAACCATCCAAAAAGAATAGTAGGTACACCAGACCACCTATGAAGAATATAAAGTGCACCACAGTACCCAAGGAGCATAGAAGGTGCACCAGATCACCCAAGAAGAATAATGGAAGGTGCACCAAATCACACAAGAAGAAGATAGAAGGTCCACTAGAACAGCTAAAAAGAGAATAATAGAAGGTGCACCAAACCACCCAAGCAATATAGAAGGTGAAGCAGACAACCCAAGATGAACAATAGAAGGTGTGTCAAACCACCCAAGAAAATTAGGTGAACCAGACAAGCTACCAAAAAGAAGAAAAGATGGTGCATCAAATCACCAAGAAGAATAGAAGGTGCGTCAAATCACCCAGGAAGAAGAATAGAAGGACTACCAGACCACCCATGAAGAAAATTAGAAGATCCGCCAAACCGCACATGAAAAATAGAAGGTACACCAGACCACCCAAGAAGAAGAATAGAAGGTGCACCAAACTGCCCATGAAGAATATAGGGTGCCCCAAACCACCCAAGAAAAATAGAAGGTGAATCAGACCACTCTATAAGAAGAATAGAAGGTGCACCAGACCATCCAAGAACAAAAATAGAAGGTGCACCTGACCTCCCAAGAAGAAGCATAGAACCAAACCACCCAAGAAGAATAGTAGGTGCACGAGACCAATGTTGCACTGGACAGCTAAGTAGCATATCAGATAAAAAATAATTTTCACGTATTTTGACAGTACAGGTGTGATCAGAAGACATACCTCATTCCAGACTGTTGAGTTGGATATTGGGCAGCCAGAGTTTTAATGCAGAGGAGAAGTGATTGACTGTGCACTCTGCAGCACAATGCATTTCACAGGCACTGTGCAAACGCCACTCATTGCAGGGAGGAAAAGATAACCATATGGATTAAATGTTATATTAACAGCAAGAAAAGAGAGGGGCTATGGCAATTGCTGGATGCTTTTCTACACCTGTAATGATATCATTTTTTCCTACAGTGTGTTGTATTTACAATATGTATATAGCACGCAACATGAATTAGTACGTTTTTCTCATTTTCAGTAAATTATCTTCTTTTTCTTTTGATCCACTGACATGCTGCGTAACTACAGAAATCAGTCTCACCCTGCGTCCTTGATTATTCTTTTTTTGCAATTTCTTATTTTCCGACATCTGAAAAACAATGAAATTAAAAAACTGTAGACCTTTGACCAATCTCCATAACATCAATATGTAAACACAAGGATGGTTACGGGTACTTAACTGAGTCAAGGTCGCAGGTCACATTCTTATCCACGCCATCCATTCCGCTGCTGGGTTTGAATTCTGCAAAGGAGCTTATGGAGGGGTCATGGATGAGAATGGATGGACGGAAATGTACTCAGCTGAAGAGTTGGCACTATACTGCTGTGCGTGACAAATGAAAAACTCAAATATTCTGTACTGGGACATGGACGTGACATATGAAGAAGACAACCCATTGGGAATAGTGGTCATGGTCCCTTTATGGGACACTATCCAGTCTGCAGTGCACTTATGGCGTCCTATACCAGATCTGACCTTACATAAAGTTAAAAACATTTTTAACCAACTTCTCTTACCTCTTTATATATCCAAAGCTGTGATCTTGTGAAAAATATTTGTACCTGCAAAGTTCTGAAAAGTTCTTTACACCAGTCCCAACAATTAAATAACATTATATTACACCTGTCCCAACAATTAATATATTAATTAAATAATAATTATGTAAATAATATTTTATTAGTTAAACAATTATTATTTCAATATTACCCATATATATATATATATATGCATGTATATATATATATATATATATATAAATACAGTACAGACCAAAAGTTTGGACACACCTTCTCATTGAAAGAGTTTTCTTTATTTTCAAGACTCTGAAAATTGTAGATTCACATTGAAGGCATCAAAACTATGAATGAAAACATGTGGAATGAAATACTTAACAAAAAAGTGTGAAACAACTGAAAATATGTCATATTCTAGGTTCTTCAAAGTAGCCCCCTTTTGCTTAGATTACTGCTCTGCACACTCTTGGCATTCTCTTGATGAGCTTCAAGAGGTAGTCACCGGAAATGGTCTTCCAACAGTCTTGAAGGAGCTCCCAGAGATGCTTAGCACTTGTTGGCCCTTTTGACTTCACTCTGCGGTCCAGCTCACCCCCAAACCATCTCGATAGGGTTCAGGTCTGGTGACTGTGGAGATCAGGTCATCTGGCGTAGCACCCCATCACTCTCCTTCTTAGTCAAATAGCCCTTACACAGCCTGGAGGTGTGTTTGGGGTCATCGTCCTGCTGAAAAATAAATTATGGTCCAACTAAACGCAAACCGGATGGAATAGCACGCCACTGCAAGATGCTGTGGTAGCCATGCTGATTCTGTATGCCTTCAATTTTGAATAAATCCCCAACAGTGTCACCAGCAAAGCACCCCCACACCATCACACCTCCTCCTCCATACTTCACGGTGAGAACCAGGCATATAGAGTCCATCCGTTCACCTTTTCTACAAAGACACGGTGGTTGGATCCAAAGATCTCAAATTTGGACTCATCAGACCAAAGCACAGATTTCCACTGGTCTAATGTCCATTCCTTGTGTTCTTTAGCCCAAACAAGTCTCTTCTGCTTGTTGCCTGTCCTTAGCAGGGGTTTCCTAGCAGCTATTTTACCATGAAGGCCTGCTGCACAAAGTCTTCTCTTGACAGTTGTTCTAGAGATGAGAAGGTGTGTCCAAACTTTTGGTCTGTACTATATATATATATAATTTAAATAATTATCATTTAATATATTTAAATAATTATTTAAATAAATAATTTATTTGCTTATTATTTGCTTAATTGATATTAAATTAATATGTAATTTATTTGCTTATTTATAAGTCTATTAATGGATTATCTTATATGGCAGTGAAAATGTGAAATTGAAAAATATTGCTTGCAATCCCTCTACTAACCACACGGTGCGCTGTTAAGAATCTGCACAAACAATATAGAGGAAGTGAAATTTTCAATGGCACCACCTAGTGGTAGAAATGCTTACTGCAGTGGATTATAATTGCATTACAATTGTCTATATTGGATAATGTATGTATCTATATTTTATGTTTCAAAAGCACAACTAATTTAACATAAACTCTTTATATCTCAAAACTGTATCACCAATGTGTTAAATGTAAAAACAAAACAAAAAATAGACTGATTTTGCATTTTATATTCGGCACATACCAATCTCCGGATTTCCCTCTCGCATTCCTTTTTTATTCTGGAGATCTCCTCTTGATGTAAATGATACACGCTCCTTATTTCCGCAGCCTTCATCTTATCCGCGTGAATAACCACAGTTAATGCCTCCTCCACTTGTCTTTTGGCTCCTTTAAGCTCGAAAATCTCCTGTTGCATTTTGATTTTCTCAAACTCGAAGGTTTTTTTGGCTTCCTCCTTTGCCTCGTTATACAGGACGGTCTTCACTTTGTCCGGGGCGGCGTCTCTCAGAGCGTTCACCACGGCCTGCAGCCTCTGATTCTCATTATCTTTAATTTTAATGACCCGGATCAGTTCGGACTCGTGCTGCCGCAGGAGGGCTTCCCGGACGGCCTGGAGCTCCTTCATTTTCTCCTCATGTAATTTGGCCTTTAGCTCTGTCACAAGAACAATATTTTTATGCTGCTCGTGTTCTCGAATTTGGCGGATTTCTTGATTTTTCTCTCTTTCAAGCTTGTTCACCTGGAGAAGAAGTGACCAAGACAAAAATAGATATTTGGAATATCATCAAAATAAAGTAGTTATAGAAAAGAGACAGTTCTATACCTACTACACGGGTTATAAGAGGTTTCCAAGACAGAGCAATTAGAATTACATTGTTATATCTGTTCAAAAGAGAGAAGTTCTTAAAGTTGAACCTATCCAAATCATTCAGTGCTATTAATCACCCGTCATACCATTTTTTATCATTTAAAGGGATATTCCATTTAGACTACTTCTAATTGGGTGGGTGTTCAACCATTGAGATGAAGGGGTACTTGCACTAATCCCCAGAAGGGAACACTTTCACCGATGTCCAGAAGGGGGTATTTTCAACAATCACCAGAAGGGGGCACTTTCACTGATTCCCAGAAGGGGGCACTTTCACTGATTCCCAGAAGGGGGCACTTTCACTGATTCCCAGAAGGGGGCACTTTCACTGATTCCCAGAAGGGGGCACTTTCACTAATCCCCAGAAGGGGGCACTGTCGCCAATCACCAGAAGGGGGCACTTTCACCAATCACCAGAAGGGGGCATTGTCACCAATCACCAGAAGGGGGCACTTTCACCAATCACCAGAAGGGGGCACTTTCACCAATCACCAGAAGGGGGCACTTTCACCAATCACCAGAAGGGGGCACCTTTACCAATCCCCAGAAGGGGGCACTTTTACCAATCACCAGAAGGGGGCACTTTTACCAATCACCAGAAGGGGGCACTTTCACCAATCACCAGAAGGGGGCACCTTTACCAATCCCCAGAAGGGGGCACTTTTACCAATCACTAGACGGGGGCACTTTTACCAATCACCAGAAGGGTGCACTTTTACCAATCCCCAGAAGGGGGCACTGTCACCAATCCCCAGAAGGGGGCAATGTCACTGATCCCCAGAAGGGGGCACTGTTATGATTCAGGGACTGAGGAGGATAAAAAAAAATGCGGAATCCCAAAACGGTAACAGAGTGGCTGGACACTTAATGGACTGCAGACCTAATCCTGACACATAATTGGAAGTAGCCGTGGGGCGTGCCTACGATGACCTGGACGCCTCAACAAAGCCAGAGAACTAAATAATCTCATATATAGAGATATAAGAAAGCTAATCTGCCTCAGAGCAGTCCCCAAAGATAGATAGATAGCCCCCCCACATGTAAAGGCTACGGTGATATAGAAAAACACAATACAAAGTCAGAAAAGACAGATTCAGCAAAGGTGAGGCCCAAACTATCTTTATAGGAAAGGATTCGAAAGAGCAACTGTCTGCAGCCGTAAAAACCCTAATATATACCAGCACGTCTGATATGAACAAATCCTGAGGTCACATAACCTCTCCCCCACTGTATCAGCACTCAGATGTTACTGGCATCCAAAAACACTAATACAGATGAGGGACTGAATAATACCAAGCATGACAAACACAATACCTTGCAGAATCATGAAGCTAAGTATACAGACACTCCCAACAGGGAATGGTCCCATTCCACCAAGAACTCCACACAGACAAAATAGGAATTAAGCCTTAGTATTAAAGCAGAAAAAACACCAAGAACGTGGAAAACAAACAGCAGAGGCACAAAGACCACCTATCTGAGAGGAGTTCTGGTAGTGAACAGATCTGGTTACAGAATGTCCTTAACACACAGGAGACATTGACCACCGGCAAGAAACAAGAGAAAACTACTCAGTTATATAGTCCCAGGCTGACCCTGATTGCCAGTCCTCCACAGGTGTGTAGCTTTCTTTCCACACATCAACTGCACCGCCAGCACTGACCACAAGAGGGAGCCCCAAACTGGAAAACATATTCACAACAGGGCACTGTCACCAATCACGAGAAGGGGGCACTTTCACTAATGCCCAAAAGCGGGCACTTTGACTAATCCCCAGAAGGGGGCACGTTCACTAATCCCCAAAAGGGGGCACTTTCACCAATCACTAGAAGAGGGCACTTTTACCGATCACCAGAAGGGGGCACTTTCACCAATCATCACAAGGGGGCACTTTCACCAATCCCCATAAGGGGGCACTTTCACCGATCACTAGAAGGTGGCACTTTAATACCTGTTATAATGGCGTGGCAGTGTACCTGCTCGACTTTCTATCCATTAATTTTCCATGCTGCCACACCACCATACTTTGCTTTCTCCAGCAGCCCCATATTGTCACAAGTGTGTTAAGGGTGACAGACAGTTATGTGGGTTCTGGCAATAGAAGGTCATAGCATCTGGCTGTGCAGAATGCTCCCTACCTTTCTATTGTTCCTGCTGTTAGTATTCATTGGTATAGGTAGCTTTCCTGCTGAACTTTTATCTCTAGGACCCAGCAGGAGCTCGCCTTCCATCCAGCTGCTGATCATAAGTATTATCTTGGTGCTTAAATACCGCTTCTTCCCTGGATTGGTGTTGGTTATATTATTCAGTACACTCTAGCTCTGGTTGCAAGCACTTGGCTTGCTTTCACCTGTAGTATCGTTGCTGAAACTTTGCTGATCTCCTAATAAGACTGATTTTCATAAAACCTCACCTTTATTGATGCACACTAAAAATATATGGAAAAGCCGCTTATGTGATTCTACAGTAATCTAGGTCCACATCTTTGATCAGCTATGGCTATGGATCTATTTAGATTGTGAACCCCTATGGGGACAGTGATGATAATGTCTGGAATATGATGGCGCTATATAAGCAAAACATAGATTACAAAAAAATAGATTGATTAGGTCCAACATATGTAACCAGTTATTTCATGTATTCTTAGTGTGCTGCAATAAAGTTAGTGCTGGATTTTTTCTGTCCTGATGTCTGATGTGTCCCCTACGTGTTTTCCGGACGGAGAAGTCTTCTAGCTATCACGCTATGTTTTTAGCGCTCTATGCTGCACAGCAGCTGGTCTCTTTCTGCAGTCTGATCACTAAATTCTCTGTTAGGTTCTTGTCACATGCAATATTATTCAGAAAAATGCTATGGTGCTTGTCACGCATTTCAAGGCATCTTTATGAGCTTTTTTTGTAGCCAAAACACTAGAACAAGATATTACTGTGAAATCTAAAGTGCAATCAAAAACACACTTTAGAGGGAAGTCGTCATGGCTCATACACCAGAAAACCGGAATACAAAAGTACTTTTTGGGGTTTTATGTGCCGTCCATGTCACTCTTTGAAACAGTGGTTGGGGTGTAGGAGGTGGTCGTGTCCCCTACTGTTTTATGCTAATGTCTGTCACACACTTACTCTTTCTTTCTGTTCTCCAAGCAGAGGAGGATGGTCAGAGATTTGATCGTTGAGCCTTTTCTTGCCAGTGACAGCCGCTGGTACGGGTTACATGCCGTAGCGGCCGCAGCCATTGTACCTGGCAGGACTGGGTCACTCAGCTGGCTGCAGAAGCCAAGGAGAGGTGACCTGGGAGCCTATAAAAGTGGAAGAGTGTCTCTGAGGACTGGGACCCATGACAACAGTTGGAGGCTGTGGCAGAGTTGGCTCCATTATCTAAGGTGGTGACTGCAACGTTGGCTCCCAAACAGCCCTTCGGCAGAAAGAAGTGCCTCTGGCAGCTGTAGGATTTGTAGACGGCCAAGAAGCCTGGAGATCCTAGAGACAACATCAGCCCCAGAGTTACCCTGGAAGTACAGCCAACATCGGCCACGGAAACAGTGAGTAGCCCACCAGCCCAGAGACCTCGGCCACATTTTCTAAGCTGATGACTGCAATGGCGGCTCCCAAACAGCTCTTCGGCTGAAAGAAGCACCTTGGCAGCTGCAGGAGTTGTGGGCGGCGAAGAACCCTTGAGACCTAGAGACAACATCAGCCCCAGAGCTACCCTGGAAGCACAGCTAACATTGGCCACGGAAACAGTGAGTAGCCCACCAGCCCAGAAACCCTGGCCCCATTTGCTAAGGTGGTGACCGCAATGGCGGCTCCCAAACAACCCTTTAGCCGAGGGAAGCACCTCCGTCAGCTGCAGGAGTTGTAGGTGGCCAAGATGTCCTGAGACCTAGATACAACATAAGCTCTGGAGGTACTCTGGAAACACAGCCAACATCGGCCACGGCAACAGTGAGTAGCCCACTGTCCCAGAAACCCTGGCCCCATTATCTAAGATGGTGACCATGACGGCGGCTCCCAATCAGCCCTTCAGCCGAGAGAAGCACCTCCGTCAGCTGCAGGAGTTGTGGTCGGCCAATGAACCTGGAAATCTAGAGACAACATCAGCCTTGGAGCTACCCTGGAAGCACAGCCAACATCAGCCACGGAAACAGTGAGTAGCCTGCCAGCCCAGAAACCCCAGCCCTGATACGCGTCGGTAAAAGGTGAAGCCACCGAAACATGAGTATAAAACCAGAGGGCTGGGAGCTTAGATTTATAAGCACCAAACAAGAGCTGAAAAAAAGGTAAGCGCTGGAGTGGAACTTTGATAGCAGGTTTTTTTTGCCTGTTTCAGTATGATGGTCTTGCTTAGACTTTTTTAAAGGACACCAGAGAGAAATGCCAATAGAAAAATTAAAAAAACCCTGGAAACTCTTGTATAAAAAATTGCAATGAAATTACATTGTATTTTAGAAGCGATACAAAGAGCATGTAGGCCCTAAGCAGAGTTGTTGTGCATGCAAAAATAAGGTCTGTTCAGGTCAAGACCGAGAGATGTGTTGATACTGCAATATCCTAATGACAGCTGGAGACAGAAGGCCTCATTACACTGAGTCTGCACAAAAAAATGCAAAGACTATGTACATTTCACTGGGTACAATTATGTAAAGCTTGTGAATCCTTGTTTAAGAGACAGATAAGTTCACCCAATGCAGGGTCAGTCCAGCTTCAACTGCTCTTTCCATTTTTACTGAGCAGAGGAAAGTATTGACCCACTTCCAAACGAAACCTATTATTGTATATTCATCGTAATGATAGTAGAGTTGGTGCCAATCAATTAGCAAGACTCAGTCCATTGGCCACGTCTGTAATCTATGGGCACGGGATGGGGGGGGCCGAGATCCACCTACTGTATTACCCAATAGCATTAGCAGCTCTTGTTTTGGCGTGACACCCTCATTGTGGTGTGACGGAGATGGGAATTCGTGAATGAAGAAGAGTCAGATAATAAGCGTCTCTCAGGCATCCCGTCCATGGCCAATGGACAAGGTCCTACGAATCAATTAACAATATCATAACAGATTTCCAGAATACCATACTAATCATATACCTGGCGTCCCTGATTGTCCAGGGATCACACAGGTGGCACAAACTCCTAATTAATTCCAAAACAGGAGAAACACGAGTTTTTGCAGTGCAAACAATACATAATTTATTTAGTGAACATGGTGACAAAGACTTGAAAAAGTTAAAATGAGCACTAAAAGCCGGATCAAAAAATTAGATTTTACATGTACCGAATATAGTAGGTCCAATACATCCATAAGAAATGTCCCTCTGTTTACAACATATAAAGGTATGTAAAACCATATTCATATATAACCAAGAGGGAACATTAGTGTACCTAAGTCAATAATGGATGTATCAGGGCAAATGGCAGGCAATAGGGCATAAAGTCAGAAAAATGGGTCCAGTACACCCCCAGAAAATGTCCCTCTGTTCACAACAAATAGGTAAGATTGTACACAAGCATATTCACATATAGTACAGAGGGAACATTATTATACTCAAATGGAGAGAGGATGTACCGGAACCCATGACAAATGCAGGAGCATGCAGTTAGATCATAACATTCAATCATTAGCGTTCCTAGTAAGTCCCGGATTTAAGTAGGCACAATGCAGGAAACATCCGACCGCAACTCACACCCCTTATCTGCCAGGCCCACGTCCGATAACAAGTGCTGTAATGAGGATTTTGATCCGGAAAAGAGGCCCCAGATAGCCCAACGTACGTTTCGATGAAGGTATTCAATCTTCTTCAGGGGAGGGATGCCATGAGGTACGTGGCGAAATGCCGGTTTTTAAATGGTGGCGGTGTTTTTCCGATCCCGGAAATCACGTAATGGCGCATGCGCAGATCCACCCGCGAAGTCTCGCGTGATGCGCCGCCGTCACATCATCCCGCGCATGCGCGGGAGCGGGGACGCGTCACCATAGCTCCCGCGCATGCGCCCGACACCAGACGGCGGCGACAATCACGGAGACACAGGCAGGGGGACCCGGACATGCGCACATGAGGACCGGGAAGGAAAGAGGGTACATGCATCAAAACATATATATTAAAGGCCACCGATGACAAGGTTTTCCAAAAGGGTCCATAACAACATCTTTAGGTAGATAAGGTGCCTATATGGAAAAAACCAAATAGAACCAGCATTAAAAGATGGGACCATAAGAACAGTTAAAAAAGGGGATTTAAAAGTCATATTAACAATGACAAGAATTGCAGTAAGGCAAAAGGTGGTCACTCGGAAAATATCAAAACCAACCAAAATAAGAGAATTTTACACCTAGTTTTTTAATTATAAAGGTGTTATAGGAAGGAAGCGTAACTAATGGACTCATTAAGTCCCTGGGGGGCCATAGTGTTAAGAGTAAGGATCCATTTCACTTCACATTGTGCCAAGCGCTTTTTAAGATCACCACCCCTGATCCCCCCATTTATCATGTCAATACCTCTGACTTTCAACTGGGAAGGGTCACAGGAGTGGTGAGTCCTAAAATGCCTTGGCAAGGTTTTCAGAAGTGTATCATCAGTTACTGTCCTGGCTGCGGAAATGTCCCTCACATGTTCTCTAACCCTGATGCGGAGCTCACGTGAAGTGAGTCCCACATATATCAGGGGACAGGTGCAGGTTGCAAAATACACCACATGTGTAGAACCACATGTGATGTATTGCCGGATATTATAATTTTTCCTGCCATCTGAGGAACAGAATTGTGTACTACGGAGGACATTGCCGCAGGCCAGGCAATGCCCACAGGGAAAGCATCCCTGCAATGGACCCCGTGAACCGAAGATATTGGATATAGGGGGGACATAATGACTTCGTACCAAAAAGTCTTTCAGATTTTTAGCACGTCTGGATGTCATTAATGGCCGGTCAGTGAGGTTCTGGGCCAACACCGGATCAGTTAGTAATACCGGCCAGTGTTTCCTCATGATGCCCCGCATAGTATCCCATTTTTCATTATAAGTCCCTATGAACCTCACTGAAGGATCAAAGGAGTCCTGTTTCTTGGGAACGTGGGCAAGTAATTGTGCTCTAGGGGTCTTCTTGGCCCTATTGTACCCGAATTTGATGTTCCTATTGCTGTAACCCCTATCAGAGAAACGGGCCCTGAGATCGGATGACTGAATTTCAAATTTACTATCAGAAGAGCATATCCGCCTCATTCTCAGAAATTGTCCGGTGGGGATGGCACGAATAGTAGATGGATTATGGGCAGATGAAGCGTGGAGCAACGCATTGACGGACGTCTTCTTACGAAAAACGTCCGTCTGGATTGACCCCCTATCGTCAACCGATATTTCAACGTCCAGGAAGTCAATCTTGCGAGTGCTGCACTTATATGTAAGTTTGATGTTAAACTTATTTCTATTCAACTGCCCCATGAACTGATCAAGCTGCTCCGCCGGGCCCTGCCACACAAAAAGAATATCATCAATAAAACGATACCAGCACTGCACATGGGCCGATGCCCCCACGCCTCCGTCACCAAAAACCAGCCTCTCCCAATATCCAAGGAAGAGGCAGGCGTACGAAGGCGCGCAGGCCGCACCCATTGCAGTGCCGCGTCGGTTATATATGAATATGGTTTTACATACCTTTATATGTTGTAAACAGAGGGACATTTCTTATGGATGTATTGGACCTACTATATTCGGTACATGTAAAATCTAATTTTTTGATCCGGCTTTTAGTGCTCATTTTAACTTTTTCAAGTCTTTGTCACCATGTTCACTAAATAAATTATGTATTGTTTGCACTGCAAAAACTCGTGTTTCTCCTGTTTTGGAATCAATTAACAACTCTGGCTTCTGCTTGCTTTCTTCCAATTAGGGTGTCCATGAAGCCACTTTCAGGTGCCAAAAATGGAAAAAAGTGTCTTTTGTTTTCAGGGAACTGGAGGACATTTCCATTAGAACTATCCATGTAACCATGAAACCAATGGGAGGTGCATCTATCAAGCTGCCACCAGGGGGAGACGGAGCTCTGAAGCAGAAGACACTACACGGAGCAACAAGAACCAGGAAGTAGATATACAGTGTGTGCTCATACGCTACCTCAGAGAACAGCTGGGGGAGCAGAGCTACGGGGCGTGCGAGGAATGGTCAGGTAGGCCGGGTCAAGCACAGTATGGGCAGAAGGAGGACCGGAGGAAATAGCAGAAGCGGAGTCGAGGTCAGGTCGAGGTCAGTATCAGAGGAAGCATCTGGTAGGAGAGAAGACAGAGGAATGGGGGGCTGACTTGGTGACGGAACACAGACAGGACTTGGGGGCACAGGAACAGACAGATCAGGATAACACTTACAGGACCAGCAATCACAGGCAAAGCAGCGCTAAGCTTATAGCCAGCGCTGGGTCACTGGAGATGTCAGTTTTTAAAGCATCCAAGCTCTGGAAGTGAGGCCCGGGAGAAGGCTCCGCCCCCTAGCCATGTGGATGGGGAGACGGAACCATGACAAGTTCATTATGGTTTAGAAAGAGCACAAGAAAGAGCCATGTTCCGAGCACCAATACCTTCTATACAAAATATTAATCAACCCCACAAGAAATTTAAGGGTGTTTTTCATGAGATACATTTATTATCTATTCACAAGACAACCACTATTGTCTATTTCTCTCAGTCTTACAGACAATGAATGGTGTGGTAGCTTGCCGAATGCCTTAATCTCTGCCTCATCATTAGTTGTGCATGTGTGACACGTAGCAAGGGTATTGTGGGGCCAGCACTGGTGGGTACAGACAGGAAAGTAATATTCAACCACTAGGTGTCACTAGATGCAGCTAGTGGAGGGGTAGTCAAACAAGCCGGAGGTCAGGAGCCAGGAAGACACGTGTGGAACACAGGGAGAAAGCGGAGCCGAGGTCAGTTACTGGAGCCAGAACACTCTCTGCAGAGCATGAACTACGACTGTCGGCGTTCCGGGCAAGATTGCTCCCTAATGAAGCAGAGCAATCACCTGGAACATGCCTGTAAATAGACATCTCCCCGCACCAGCGCAGGACCTGAGGCTGGAAAACAACCCATCCACCAGAGCACAATACAACACAGAGCATCAGCTCTATTAGAGAGCAGAGCACCATGGAACAGAATCATGACAGGGAAGGGCCTCTGTGCAAGAACAATATACGGGGCCTTTGCAGCCTAAGAGCTCAGGAAAGTTCACAATTTCACTTTATTTAGAGGTAGAAATGGGCCTCCTTAGTCCTTACCTTTTGGGACTCTGTGTCTCTACACGCTGCACCTATGATATGTCCGCCCCTTGAGGGGTCAGTCTTATAAGGCTATGTTCACACATTGCATTTTTGCTATTTTTTTCTGCAGCAAAAACTGATCTCTTGACAGTAAAAAACCTGTGTTTTTTCCTGCATTTTTGCTGCTTTTTAGTTGTGTTTTTGTTGTGTAATTTGTCTG
>NW_027444066.1:0-29944 GCF_048569485.1 Anomaloglossus baeobatrachus | reverse complement strand
AAACATCATCTCCACCAAACAGGACAAGCTTGCATGTGTTATAGTTTTGGAGAAAAATGTGTTCATTTCATGTATGCGCAAAATGCCTTTGAAATGGCTTTAAAATGGATTTGGAGCATGGAGACGATTATCTCGGGATTGCAAGATAACCAAACAAAACTTTTAGTGGATTTCTACTTATTTTATTAAATATCATCTCCACCAAACAGGACAAGCTTGCATCTGTTATAGTTTTGGAGAAAAATGTGTTCATTTCATGTATGCGCGAAATGCCTTAAAAATGACTATAAAATGGATTTGGAGCATGGAGACGATTATCTCGGGATTGCAAGATAACCAAACAAAACTTTTAGTGAATTTCTACTTATTTTATTAAATATCATCTCCACCAATCAGGACAAGCTTGCATCTGTTATAGTTTTGGAGAAAAATGTGTTCATTTCATGTATGCGCGAAATGCCTTAAAAATGGCTTTAAAATGGATTTGGAGCATGGAGACGATTATCTCGGGATTGCAAGATAACCAAACAAAACCTTTAGTGGATTTCTACTTATTTTATTAAATATCATCTCCACCAAACAGGACAAGCTTGCATGTGTTATAGTTTTGGAGAAAAATGTGTTCATTTCATGTATGCGCAAAATGCCTTTGAAATGGCTTTAAAATGGATTTGGAGCATGGAGACGATTATCTCAGGATGGCAATATAAACAAACGAAACTTTTAGTAGATTTCTACTTATTTTATTAAATATTATCTCCACCAAACAGGACAAGCTTGCATCTGTTATAGTTTTGGAGAAAAATGTGTTCATTTCATGTATGCGCGAAATGCCTTAAAAATGGCTTTAAAATGGATTTGGAGCATGGAGACGATTATCTCGGGATTGCAAGATAACCAAACAAAACTTTTAGTGGATTTCTACTTATTTTATTAAATATCATCTCCACCAAACAGTACAAGCTTGCATCTGTTATAGTTTTGGAGAAAAATGTGTTCATTTCATGTATGCGCGAAATGCCTTAAAAATGGCTTTAAAATGGATTTGGAGCATGGAGACGATTATCTCGGGATTGCAAGATAACCAAACAAAACTTTTAGTGGATTTCTACTTATTTTATTAAATATCATCTCCACCAAACAGGACAAGCTTGCATGTGTTATAGTTTTGGAGAAAAATGTGTTCATTTCATGTATGCGCAAAATGCCTTTGAAATGGCTTTAAAATGGATTTGGAGCATGGAGACGATTATCTCAGGATGGCAATATAAACAAACGAAACTTTTAGTAGATTTCTACTTATTTTATTAAATATTATCTCCACCAAACAGGACAAGCTTGCATCTGTTATAGTTTTTGAGAAAAATGTGTTCATTTCATGTATGCGCGAAATGCCTTAAAAATGGCTTTAAAATGGATTTGGAGCATGGAGACGATTATCTCGGGATTGCAAGATAACCAAACAAAACTTTTAGTGGATTTCTACTTATTTTATTAAATATCATCTCCACCAAACAGGACAAGCTTGCATCTGTTATAGTTTTGGAGAAAAATGTGTTCATTTCATGTATGCGCGAAATGCCTTAAAAATAGTTTTAAAATGGATTTGGAGCATGGAGACGATTATCTCGGGATTGCAAGATAACCAAACAAAACTTTTAGTGGATTTCTACTTATTTTATTAAATATCATCTCCACCAAACAGGACAAGCTTGCATGTGTTATAGTTTTGGAGAAAAATGTGTTCATTTCATGTATGCGCGAAATGCCTTAAAAATGGCTTTAAAATGGATTTGGAGCATGGAGACGATTATCTCGGGATTGCAAGATAACCAAACAAAACTTTTAGTGGATTTCTACTTATTTTATTAAATATCATCTCCACCAAACAGGACAAGCTTGCATGTGTTATAGTTTTGGAGAAAAATGTGTTCATTTCATGTATGCGCAAAATGCCTTTGAAATGGCTTTAAAATGGATTTGGAGCATGGAGACGATTATCTCAGGATGGCAATATAAACAAACGAAACTTTTAGTAGATTTCTACTTATTTTATTAAATATTATCTCCACCAAACAGGACAAGCTTGCATCTGTTATAGTTTTGGAGAAAAATGTGTTCATTTCATGTATGCGCGAAATGCCTTAAAAATGGCTTTAAAATGGATTTGGAGCATGGAGACGATTATCTCGGGATTGCAAGATAACCAAACAAAACTTTTAGTGGATTTCTACTTATTTTATTAAATATCATCTCCACCAAACAGTACAAGCTTGCATCTGTTATAGTTTTGGAGAAAAATGTGTTCATTTCATGTATGCGCGAAATGCCTTAAAAATGGCTTTAAAATGGATTTGGAGCATGGAGACGATTATCTCGGGATTGCAAGATAACCAAACAAAACTTTTAGTGGATTTCTACTTATTTTATTAAATATCATCTCCACCAAACAGGACAAGCTTGCATGTGTTATAGTTTTTGAGAAAAATGTGTTCATTTCATGTATGCGCAAAATGCCTTTGAAATGGCTTTAAAATGGATTTGGAGCATGGAGACGATTATCTCAGGATGGCAATATAAACAAACGAAACTTTTAGTAGATTTCTACTTATTTTATTAAATATTATCTCCACCAAACAGGACAAGCTTGCATCTGTTATAGTTTTTGAGAAAAATGTGTTCATTTCATGTATGCGCGAAATGCCTTAAAAATGGCTTTAAAATGGATTTGGAGCATGGAGACGATTATCTCGGGATTGCAAGATAACCAAACAAAACTTTTAGTGGATTTCTACTTATTTTATTAAATATCATCTCCACTAAACAGGACAAGCTTGCATCTGTTATAGTTTTGGAGAAAAATGTGTTCATTTCATGTATGCGCGAAATGCCTTAAAAATAGTTTTAAAATGGATTTGGAGCATGGAGACGATTATCTCGGGATTGCAAGATAACCAAACAAAACTTTTAGTGGATTTCTACTTATTTTATTAAATATCATCTCCACCAAACAGGACAAGCTTGCATGTGTTATAGTTTTGGAGAAAAATGTGTTCATTTCATGTATGCGCAAAATGCCTTTGAAATGGCTTTAAAATGGATTTGGAGCATGGAGACGATTATCTCAGGATGGCAATATAAACAAACGAAACTTTTAGTAGATTTCTACTTATTTTATTAAATATTATCTCCACCAAACAGGACAAGCTTGCATCTGTTATAGTTTTGGAGAAAAATGTGTTCATTTCATGTATGCGCGAAATGCCTTAAAAATGGCTTTAAAATGGATTTGGAGCATGGAGACGATTATCTCGGGATTGCAAGATAACCAAACAAAACTTTTAGTGGATTTCTACTTATTTTATTAAATATCATCTCCACCAAACAGGACAAGCTTGCATCTGTTATAGTTTTGGAGAAAAATGTGTTCATTTCATGTATGCGCGAAATGCCTTAAAAATGGCTTTAAAATGGATTTGGAGCATGGAGACGATTATCTCGGGATTGCAAGATAACCAAACAAAACTTTTAGTGGATTTCTACTTATTTTATTAAATATCATCTCCACCAAACAGGACAAGCTTGCATGTGTTATAGTTTTGGAGAAATATGTGTTCATTTCATGTATGCGCAAAATGCCTTTGAAATGGCTTTAAAATGGATTTGGAGCATGGAGACGATTATCTCAGGATGGCAATATAAACAAACGAAACTTTTAGTAGATTTCTACTTATTTTATTAAATATTATCTCCACCAAACAGGACAAGCTTGCATCTGTTATAGTTTTGGAGAAAAATGTGTTCATTTCATGTATGCGCGAAATGCCTTAAAAATGGCTTTAAAATGGATTTGGAGCATGGAGACGATTATCTCGGGATTGCAAGATAACCAAACAAAACTTTTAGTGGATTTCTACTTATTTTATTAAATATCATCTCCACCAAACAGGACAAGCTTGCATGTGTTATAGTTTTGGAGAAAAATGTGTTCATTTCATGTATGCGCAAAATGCCTTTGAAATGGCTTTAAAATGGATTTGGAGCATGGAGACGATTATCTCAGGATGGCAATATAAACAAACGAAACTTTTAGTAGATTTCTACTTATTTTATTAAATATTATCTCCACCAAACAGGACAAGCTTGCATCTGTTATAGTTTTGGAGAAAAATGTGTTCATTTCATGTATGCGCGAAGTGCCTTAAAAATGGCTTTAAAATGGATTTGGAGCATGGAGACGATTATCTCGGGATTGCAAGATAACCAAACAAAACTTTTAGTGGATTTCTACTTATTTTATTAAATATCATCTCCACCAAACAGGACAAGCTTGCATCTGTTATAGTTTTGGAGAAAAATGTGTTCATTTCATGTATGCGCGAAATGCCTTAAAAATGGCTTTAAAATGGATTTGGAGCATGGAGACGATTATCTCGGGATTGCAAGATAACCAAACAAAACTTTTAGTGGATTTCTACTTATTTTATTAAATATCATCTCCACCAAACAGGACAAGCTTGCATGTGTTATAGTTTTGGAGAAAAATGTGTTCATTTCATGTATGCGCAAAATGCCTTTGAAATGGCTTTAAAATGGATTTGGAGCATGGAGACGATTATCTCAGGATGGCAATATAAACAAACGAAACTTTTAGTAGATTTCTACTTATTTTATTAAATATTATCTCCACCAAACAGGACAAGCTTGCATCTGTTATAGTTTTTGAGAAAAATGTGTTCATTTCATGTATGCGCGAAATGCCTTAAAAATGGCTTTAAAATGGATTTGGAGCATGGAGACGATTATCTCGGGATTGCAAGATAACCAAACAAAACTTTTAGTGGATTTCTACTTATTTTATTAAATATCATCTCCACCAAACAGGACAAGCTTGCATCTGTTATAGTTTTGGAGAAAAATGTGTTCATTTCATGTATGCGCGAAATGCCTTAAAAATAGTTTTAAAATGGATTTGGAGCATGGAGACGATTATCTCGGGATTGCAAGATAACCAAACAAAACTTTTAGTGGATTTCTACTTATTTTATTAAATATCATCTCCACCAAACAGGACAAGCTTGCATGTGTTATAGTTTTGGAGAAAAATGTGTTCATTTCATGTATGCGCAAAATGCCTTTGAAATGGCTTTAAAATGGATTTGGAGCATGGAGACGATTATCTCAGGATGGCAATATAAACAAACGAAACTTTTAGTAGATTTCTACTTATTTTATTAAATATTATCTCCACCAAACAGGGCAAGCTTGCATCTGTTATAGTTTTGGAGAAAAATGTGTTCATTTCATGTATGCGCGAAATGCCTTAAAAATGGCTTTAAAATGGATTTGGAGCATGGAGACGATTATCTCGGGATTGCAAGATAACCAAACAAAACTTTTAGTGGATTTCTACTTATTTTATTAAATATCATCTCCACCAAACAGGACAAGCTTGCATCTGTTATAGTTTTGGAGAAAAATGTGTTCATTTCATGTATGCGCGAAATGCCTTAAAAATGGCTTTAAAATGGATTTGGAGCATGGAGACGATTATCTCGGGATTGCAAGATAACCAAACAAAACTTTTAGTGGATTTCTACTTATTTTATTAAATATCATCTCCACCAAACAGGACAAGCTTGCATGTGTTATAGTTTTGGAGAAATATGTGTTCATTTCATGTATGCGCAAAATGCCTTTGAAATGGCTTTAAAATGGATTTGGAGCATGGAGACGATTATCTCAGGATGGCAATATAAACAAACGAAACTTTTAGTAGATTTCTACTTATTTTATTAAATATTATCTCCACCAAACAGGACAAGCTTGCATCTGTTATAGTTTTGGAGAAAAATGTGTTCATTTCATGTATGCGCGAAATGCCTTAAAAATGGCTTTAAAATGGATTTGGAGCATGGAGACGATTATCTCGGGATTGCAAGATAACCAAACAAAACTTTTAGTGGATTTCTACTTATTTTAATTAATATCATCTCCACCAAACAGGACAAGCTTGCATCTGTTATAGTTTTGGAGAAAAATGTGTTCATTTCATGTATGCGCGAAATGCCTTAAAAATGGCTTTAAAATGGATTTGGAGCATGGAGACGATTATCTCGGGATTGCAAGATAACCAAACAAAACTTTTAGTGGATTTCTACTTATTTTATTAAATATCATCTCCACCAAACAGGACAAGCTTGCATCTGTTATAGTTTTGGAGAAAAATGTGTTCATTTCATGTATGCGCGAAGTGCCTTAAAAATGGCTTTAAAATGGATTTGGAGCATGGAGACGATTATCTCGGGATTGCAAGATAACCAAACAAAACTTTTAGTGGATTTCTACTTATTTTATTAAATATCATCTCCACCAAACAGGACAAGCTTGCATCTGTTATAGTTTTGGAGAAAAATGTGTTCATTTCATGTATGCGCGAAATGCCTTAAAAATGGCTTTAAAATGGATTTGGAGCATGGAGACGATTATCTCGGGATTGCAATATAACCAAACAAAACTTTTAGTGGATTTCTACTTATTTTATTAAATATCATCTCCACCAAACAGGACAAGCTTGCATCTGTTATAGTTTTGGAGAAAAATGTGTTCATTTCATGTATGCGCGAAATGCCTTAAAAATGGCTTTAAAATGGATTTGGAGCATGGAGACGATTATCTCGGGATTGCAAGATAACCAAACAAAACTTTTAGTGGATTTCTACTTATTTTATTAAATATCATCTCCACCAAACAGGACAAGCTTGCATGTGTTATAGTTTTGGAGAAAAATGTGTTCATTTCATGTATGCGCAAAATGCCTTTGAAATGGCTTTAAAATGGATTTGGAGCATGGAGACGATTATCTCGGGATTGCAAGATAACCAAACAAAACTTTTAGTGGATTTCTACTTATTTTATTAAATATCATCTCCACCAAACAGGACAAGCTTGCATCTGTTATAGTTTTGGAGAAAAATGTGTTCATTTCATGTATGCGCGAAATGCCTTAAAAATGGCTTTAAAATGGATTTGGAGCATGGAGACGATTATCTCGGGATTGCAAGATAACCAAACAAAACTTTTAGTGGATTTCTACTTATTTTATTAAATATCATCTCCACCAAACAGGACAAGCTTGCATCTGTTATAGTTTTGGAGAAAAATGTGTTCATTTCATGTATGCGCGAAATGCCTTAAAAATGGCTTTAAAATGGATTTGGAGCATGGAGACGATTATCTCGGGATTGCAAGATAACCAAACAAAACTTTTAGTGGATTTCTACTTATTTTATTAAATATCATCTCCACCAAACAGGACAAGCTTGCATGTGTTATAGTTTTGGAGAAAAATGTGTTCATTTCATGTATGCGCAAAATGCCTTTGAAATGGCTTTAAAATGGATTTGGAGCATGGAGACGATTATCTCGGGATTGCAAGATAACCAAACAAAACTTTTAGTGGATTTCTACTTATTTTATTAAATATCATCTCCACCAAACAGGACAAGCTTGCATCTGTTATAGTTTTGGAGAAAAATGTGTTCATTTCATGTATGCGCGAAATGCCTTAAAAATGGCTTTAAAATGGATTTGGAGCATGGAGACGATTATCTCGGGATTGCAAGATAACCAAACAAAACTTTTAGTGGATTTCTACTTATTTTATTAAATATCATCTCCACCAAACAGGACAAGCTTGCATCTGTTATAGTTTTGGAGAAAAATGTGTTCATTTCATGTATGCGCGAAATGCCTTAAAAATGGCTTTAAAATGGATTTGGAGCATGGAGACGATTATCTCGGGATTGCAAGATAACCAAACAAAACTTTTAGTGGATTTCTACTTATTTTATTAAATATCATCTCCACCAAACAGGACAAGCTTGCATCTGTTATAGTTTTGGAGAAAAATGTGTTCATTTCATGTATGCGCGAAATGCCTTAAAAATGGCTTTAAAATGGATTTGGAGCATGGAGACGATTATCTCGGGATTGCAAGATAACCAAACAAAACTTTTAGTGGATTTCTACTTATTTTATTAAATATCATCTCCACCAAACAGGACAAGCTTGCATGTGTTATAGTTTTGGAGAAAAATGTGTTCATTTCATGTATGCGCAAAATGCCTTTGAAATGGCTTTAAAATGGATTTGGAGCATGGAGACGATTATCTCAGGATGGCAATATAAACAAACGAAACTTTTAGTAGATTTCTACTTATTTTATTAAATATTATCTCCACCAAACAGGACAAGCTTGCATCTGTTATAGTTTTGGAGAAAAATGTGTTCATTTCATGTATGCGCGAAATGCCTTAAAAATGGCTTTAAAATGGATTTGGAGCATGGAGACGATTATCTCGGGATTGCAAGATAACCAAACAAAACTTTTAGTGGATTTCTACTTATTTTATTAAATATCATCTCCACCAAACAGGACAAGCTTGCATCTGTTATAGTTTTGGAGAAAAATGTGTTCATTTCATGTATGCGCGAAATGCCTTAAAAATGGCTTTAAAATGGATTTGGAGCATGGAGACGATTATCTCGGGATTGCAAGGTAACCAAACAAAACTTTTAGTGGATTTCTACTTATTTTATTAAATATCATCTCCACCAAACAGGACAAGCTTGCATCTGTTATAGTTTTGGAGAAAAATGTGTTCATTTCATGTATGCGCGAAATGCCTTAAAAATGGCTTTAAAATGGATTTGGAGCATGGAGACGATTATCTCGGGATTGCAAGATAACCAAACAAAACTTTTAGTGGATTTCTACTTATTTTATTAAATATCATCTCCACCAAACAGGACAAGCTTGCATGTGTTATAGTTTTGGAGAAAAATGTGTTCATTTCATGTATGCGCAAAATGCCTTTGAAATGGCTTTAAAATGGATTTGGAGCATGGAGACGATTATCTCAGGATGGCAATATAAACAAACGAAACTTTTAGTAGATTTCTACTTATTTTATTAAATATTATCTCCACCAAACAGGACAAGCTTGCATCTGTTATAGTTTTGGAGAAAAATGTGTTCATTTCATGTATGCGCGAAATGCCTTAAAAATGGCTTTAAAATGGATTTGGAGCATGGAGACGATTATCTCGGGATTGCAAGATAACCAAACAAAACTTTTAGTGGATTTCTACTTATTTTATTAAATATCATCTCCACCAAACAGGACAAGCTTGCATCTGTTATAGTTTTGGAGAAAAATGTGTTCATTTCATGTATGCGCGAAATGCCTTAAAAATGGCTTTAAAATGGATTTGGAGCATGGAGACGATTATCTCGGGATTGCAAGATAACCAAACAAAACTTTTAGTGGATTTCTACTTATTTTATTAAATATCATCTCCACCAAACAGGACAAGCTTGCATCTGTTATAGTTTTGGAGAAAAATGTGTTCATTTCATGTATGCGCGAAATGCCTTAAAAATGGCTTTAAAATGGATTTGGAGCATGGAGACGATTATCTCGGGATTGCAAGATAACCAAACAAAACTTTTAGTGGATTTCTACTTATTTTATTAAATATCATCTCCACCAAACAGGACAAGCTTGCATCTGTTATAGTTTTGGAGAAAAATGTGTTCATTTCATGTATGCGCGAAATGCCTTAAAAATGGCTTTAAAATGGATTTGGAGCATGGAGACGATTATCTCGGGATTGCAAGATAACCAAACAAAACTTTTAGTGGATTTCTACTTATTTTATTAAATATCATCTCCACCAAACAGGACAAGCTTGCATCTGTTATAGTTTTGGAGAAAAATGTGTTCATTTCATGTATGCGCGAAATGCCTTAAAAATGGCTTTAAAATGGATTTGGAGCATGGAGACGATTATCTCGGGATTGCAATATAACCAAACAAAACTTTTAGTGGATTTCTACTTATTTTATTAAATATCATCTCCACCAAACAGGACAAGCTTGCATCTGTTATAGTTTTGGAGAAAAATGTGTTCATTTCATGTATGCGCGAAATGCCTTAAAAATGGCTTTAAAATGGATTTGGAGCATGGAGACGATTATCTCGGGATTGCAAGATAACCAAACAAAACTTTTAGTGGATTTCTACTTATTTTATTAAATATCTCCACCAAACAGGACAAGCTTCTTGCATCTGTTATAGTTTTGGAGAAAAATGTGTTCATTTCATGTATGCGCGAAATGCCTTAAAAATGGCTTTAAAATGGATTTGGAGCATGGAGACGATTATCTCGGGATTGCAAGATAACCAAACAAAACTTTTAGTGGATTTCTACTTATTTTATTAAATATCATCTCCACCAAACAGGACAAGCTTGCATCTGTTATAGTTTTGGAGAAAAATGTGTTCATTTCATGTATGCGCGAAATGCCTTAAAAATGGCTTTAAAATGGATTTGGAGCATGGAGACGATTATCTCGGGATTGCAAGATAACCAAACAAAACTTTTAGTGGATTTCTACTTATTTTATTAAATATCATCTCCACCAAACAGGACAAGCTTGCATGTGTTATAGTTTTGGAGAAAAATGTGTTCATTTCATGTATGCGCAAAATGCCTTTGAAATGGCTTTAAAATGGATTTGGAGCATGGAGACGATTATCTCAGGATGGCAATATAAACAAACGAAACTTTTAGTAGATTTCTACTTATTTTATTAAATATTATCTCCACCAAACAGGACAAGCTTGCATCTGTTATAGTTTTGGAGAAAAATGTGTTCATTTCATGTATGCGCGAAATGCCTTAAAAATGGCTTTAAAATGGATTTGGAGCATGGAGACGATTATCTCGGGATTGCAAGATAACCAAACAAAACTTTTAGTGGATTTCTACTTATTTTATTAAATATCATCTCCACCAAACAGGACAAGCTTGCATCTGTTATAGTTTTGGACAAAAATGTGTTCATTTCATGTATGCGCGAAATGCCTTAAAAATGGCTTTAAAATGGATTTGGAGCATGGAGACGATTATCTCGGGATTGCAAGATAACCAAACAAAACTTTTAGTGGATTTCTACTTATTTTATTAAATATCATCTCCACCAAACAGGACAAGCTTGCATCTGTTATAGTTTTGTAGAAAAATGTGTTCATTTCATGTATGCGCGAAATGCCTTAAAAATGGCTTTAAAATGGATTTGGAGCATGGAGACGATTATCTCGGGATTGCAAGATAACCAAACAAAACTTTTAGTGGATTTCTACTTATTTTATTAAATATCATCTCCACCAAACAGGACAAGCTTGCATCTGTTATAGTTTTGGAGAAAAATGTGTTCATTTCATGTATGCGCGAAATGCCTTAAAAATGGCTTTAAAATGGATTTGGAGCATGGAGACGATTATCTCGGGATTGCAATATAACCAAACAAAACTTTTAGTGGATTTCTACTTATTTTATTAAATATCATCTCCACCAAACAGGACAAGCTTGCATCTGTTATAGTTTTGGAGAAAAATGTGTTCATTTCATGTATGCGCGAAATGCCTTAAAAATGGCTTTAAAATGGATTTGGAGCATGGAGACGATTATCTCGGGATTGCAAGATAACCAAACAAAACTTTTAGTGGATTTCTACTTATTTTATTAAATATCATCTCCACCAAACAGGACAAGCTTGCATCTGTTATAGTTTTGGAGAAAAATGTGTTCATTTCATGTATGCGCGAAATGCCTTAAAAATGGCTTTAAAATGGATTTGGAGCATGGAGACGATTATCTCGGGATTGCAAGATAACCAAACAAAACTTTTAGTGGATTTCTACTTATTTTATTAAATATCATCTCCACCAAACAGGACAAGCTTGCATCTGTTATAGTTTTGGAGAAAAATGTGTTCATTTCATGTATGCGCGAAATGCCTTAAAAATGGCTTTAAAATGGATTTGGAGCATGGAGACGATTATCTCGGGATTGCAAGATAACCAAACAAAACTTTTAGTGGATTTCTACTTATTTTATTAAATATCATCTCCACCAAACAGGACAAGCTTGCATGTGTTATAGTTTTGGAGAAAAATGTGTTCATTTCATGTATGCGCAAAATGCCTTTGAAATGGCTTTAAAATGGATTTGGAGCATGGAGACGATTATCTCGGGATTGCAAGATAACCAAACAAAACTTTTAGTGGATTTCTACTTATTTTATTAAATAACATCTCCACCAAACAGGACAAGCTTGCATCTGTTATAGTTTTGGAGAAAAATGTGTTCATTTCATGTATGCGCGAAATGCATTAAAAATGACTATAAAATGGATTTGGAGCATGGAGACGATTATCTCGGGATTGCAAGATAACCAAACAATACTTTTAGTGGATTTCTACTTATTTTATTAAATATCATCTCCACCAAACAAGACAAGCTTGCATCTGTTATAGTTTTGGAGAAAAATGTGTTCATTTCATGTATGCGCGAAATGCCTTAAAAATGGCTTTAAAATGGATTTGGAGCATGGAGACGATTATCTCGGGATTGCAAGATAACCAAACAAAACTTTTAGTGGATTTCTACTTATTTTATTAAATATCATCTCCACCAAACAGGACAAGCTTGCATCTGTTATAGTTTTGGAGAAAAATGTGTTCATTTCATGTATGCGCGAAATGCCTTAAAAATGGCTTTAAAATGGATTTGGAGCATGGAGACGATTATCTCGGGATTGCAAGATAACCAAACAAAACTTTTAGTGGATTTCTACTTATTTTATTAAATATCATCTCCACCAAACAGGACAAGCTTGCATGTGTTATAGTTTTGGAGAAAAATGTGTTCATTTCATGTATGCGCAAAATGCCTTTGAAATGGCTTTAAAATGGATTTGGAGCATGGAGACGATTATCTCGGGATTGCAAGATAACCAAACAAAACTTTTAGTGGATTTCTACTTATTTTATTAAATATCATCTCCACCAAACAGGACAAGCTTGCATCTGTTATAGTTTTGGAGAAAAATGTGTTCTTTTCATGTATGCGCGAAATGCCTTAAAAATGACTATAAAATGGATTTGGAGCATGGAGACGATTATCTCGGGATTGCAAGATAACCAAACAAAACTTTTAGTGGATTTCTACTTATTTTATTAAATATCATCTCCACCAAACAGGACAAGCTTGCATCTGTTATAGTTTTGGAGAAAAATGTGTTCATTTCATGTATGCGCGAAATGCCTTAAAAATGGCTTTAAAATGGATTTGGAGCATGGAGACGATTATCTCGGGATTGCAAGATAACCAAACAAAACTTTTAGTGGATTTCTACTTATTTTATTAAATATCATCTCCACCAAACAGGACAAGCTTGCATGTGTTATAGTTTTGGAGAAAAATGTGTTCATTTCATGTATGCGCGAAATGCCTTAAAAATGGCTTTAAAATGGATTTGGAGCATGGAGACGATTATCTCGGGATTGCAAGATAACCAAACAAAACTTTTAGTGGATTTCTACTTATTTTATTAAATATCATCTCCACCAAACAGGACAAGTTTGCATCTGTTATAGTTTTGGAGAAAAATGTGTTCATTTCATGTATGCGCGAAATGCCTTAAAAATGGCTTTAAAATGGATTTGGAGCATGGAGACGATTATCTCGGGATTGCAAGATAACCAAACAAAACTTTTAGTGGATTTCTACTTATTTTATTAAATATCATCTCCACCAAACAGGACAAGCTTGCATCTGTTATAGTTTTGGAGAAAAATGTGTTCATTTCATGTATGCGCGAAATGCCTTAAAAATGGCTTTAAAATGGATTTGGAGCATGGAGACGATTATCTCGGGATTGCAAGATAACCAAACAAAACTTTTAGTGGATTTCTACTTATTTTATTAAATATCATCTCCACCAAACAGGACAAGCTTGCATCTGTTATAGTTTTGGAGAAAAATGTGTTCATTTCATGTATGCGCGAAATGCCTTAAAAATGGCTTTAAAATGGATTTGGAGCATGGAGACGATTATCTCGGGATTGCAAGATAACCAAACAAAACTTTTAGTGGATTTCTACTTATTTTATTAAATATCATCTCCACCAAACAGGACAAGCTTGCATGTGTTATAGTTTTGGAGAAAAATGTGTTCATTTCATGTATGCGCAAAATGCCTTTGAAATGGCTTTAAAATGGATTTGGAGCATGGAGACGATTATCTCAGGATGGCAATATAAACAAACGAAACTTTTAGTAGATTTCTACTTATTTTATTAAATATTATCTCCACCAAACAGGACAAGCTTGCATCTGTTATAGTTTTGGAGAAAAATGTGTTCATTTCATGTATGCGCGAAATGCCTTAAAAATGGCTTTAAAATGGATTTGGAGCATGGAGACGATTATCTCGGGATTGCAAGATAACCAAACAAAACTTTTAGTGGATTTCTACTTATTTTATTAAATATCATCTCCACCAAACAGGACAAGCTTGCATGTGTTATAGTTTTGGAGAAAAATGTGTTCATTTCATGTATGCGCAAAATGCCTTTGAAATGGCTTTAAAATGGATTTGGAGCATGGAGACGATTATCTCGGGATTGCAAGATAACCAAACAAAACTTTTAGTGGATTTCTACTTATTTTATTAAATATCATCTCCACCAAACAGGACAAGCTTGCATCTGTTATAGCTTTGGAGAAAAATGTGTTCATTTCATGTATGCGCGAAATGCCTTAAAAATGACTATAAAATGGATTTGGAGCATGGAGACGATTATCTCGGGATTGCAAGATAACCAAACAAAACTTTTAGTGGATTTCTACTTATTTTATTAAATATCATCTCCACCAAACAGGACAAGCTTGCATCTGTTATAGTTTTGGAGAAAAATGTGTTCATTTCATGTATGCGCGAAATGCCTTAAAAATGGCTTTAAAATGGATTTGGAGCATGGAGACGATTATATCGGGATTGCAAGATAACCAAACAAAACTTTTAGTGGATTTCTACTTATTTTATTAAATATCATCTCCACCAAACAGGACAAGCTTGCATCTGTTATAGTTTTGGAGAAAAATGTGTTCATTTCATGTATGCGCGAAATGCCTTAAAAATGGCTTTAAAATGGATTTGGAGCATGGAGACGATTATCTCGGGATTGCAAGATAACCAAACAAAACTTTTAGTGGATTTCTACTTATTTTATTAAATATCATCGCCACCAAACAGGACAAGCTTGCATGTGTTATAGTTTTGGAGAAAAATGTGTTCATTTCATGTATGCGCAAAATGCCTTTGAAATGGCTTTAAAATGGATTTGGAGCATGGAGACGATTATCTCAGGATGGCAATATAAACAAACGAAACTTTTAGTAGATTTCTACTTATTTTATTAAATATTATCTCCACCAAACAGGACAAGCTTGCATCTGTTATAGTTTTGGAGAAAAATGTGTTCATTTCATGTATGCGCGAAATGCCTTAAAAATGGCTTTAAAATGGATTTGGAGCATGGAGACGATTATCTCGGGATTGCAAGATAACCAAACAAAACTTTTAGTGGATTTCTACTTATTTTATTAAATATCATCTCCACCAAACAGGACAAGCTTGCATGTGTTATAGTTTTGGAGAAAAATGTGTTCATTTCATGTATGCGCAAAATGCCTTTGAAATGGCTTTAAAATGGATTTGGAGCATGGAGACGATTATCTCGGGATTGCAAGATAACCAAACAAAACTTTTAGTGGATCTCTACTTATTTTATTAAATATCATCTCCACCAAACAGGACAAGCTTGCATCTGTTATAGTTTTGGAGAAAAATGTGTTCATTTCATGTATGCGCGAAATGCCTTAAAAATGGCTTTAAAATGGATTTGGAGCATGGAGACGATTATCTCGGGATTGCAAGATAACCAAACAAAACTTTTAGTGGATTTCTACTTATTTTATTAAATATCATCTCCACCAAACAGGACAAGCTTGCATCTGTTATAGTTTTGGAGAAAAATGTGTTCATTTCATGTATGCGCAAAATGCCTTTGAAATGGCTTTAAAATGGATTTGGAGCATGGAGACGATTATCTCAGGATGGCAATATAAACAAACGAAACTTTTAGTAGATTTCTACTTATTTTATTAAATATTATCTCCACCAAACAGGACAAGCTTGCATCTGTTATAGTTTTGGAGAAAAATGTGTTCATTTCATGTATGCGCGAAATGCCTTAAAAATGGCTTTAAAATGGATTTGGAGCATGGAGACGATTTTCTCGGGATTGCAAGATAACCAAACAAAACTTTTAGTGGATTTCTACTTATTTTATTAAATATCATCTCCACCAAACAGGACAAGCTTGCATCTGTTATAGTTTTGGAGAAAAATGTGTTCATTTCATGTATGCGCGAAATGCCTTAAAAATGGCTTTAAAATGGATATGGAGCATGGAGACGATTATCTCGGGATTGCAAGATAACCAAACAAAACTTTTAGTGGATTTCTACTTATTTTATTAAATATCATCTCCACCAAACAGGACAAGCTTGCATGTGTTATAGTTTTGGAGAAAAATGTGTTCATTTCATGTATGCGCAAAATGCCTTTGAAATGGCTTTAAAATGGATTTGGAGCATGGAGACGATTATCTCAGGATGGCAATATAAACAAACGAAACTTTTAGTAGATTTCTACTTATTTTATTAAATATTATCTCCACCAAACAGGACAAGCTTGCATCTGTTATAGTTTTGGAGAAAAATGTGTTCATTTCATGTATGCGCGAAATGCCTTAAAAATGGCTTTAAAATGGATTTGGAGCATGGAGACGATTATCTCGGGATTGCAAGATAACCAAACAAAACTTTTAGTGGATTTCTACTTATTTTATTAAATATCATCTCCACCAAACAGGACAAGCTTGCATGTGTTATAGTTTTGGAGAAAAATGTGTTCATTTCATGTATGCGCAAAATGCCTTTGAAATGGCTTTAAAATGGATTTGGAGCATGGAGACGATTATCTCGGGATTGCAAGATAACCAAACAAAACATTTAGTGGATCTCTACTTATTTTATTAAATATCATCTCCACCAAACAGGACAAGCTTGCATCTGTTATAGTTTTGGAGAAAAATGTGTTCATTTCATGTATGCGCGAAATGCCTTAAAAATGGCTTTAAAATGGATTTGGAGCATGGAGACGATTATCTCGGGATTGCAAGATAACCAAACAAAACTTTTAGTGGATTTCTACTTATTTTATTAAATATCATCTCCACCAAACAGGACAAGCTTGCATCTGTTATAGTTTTGGAGAAAAATGTGTTCATTTCATGTATGCGCAAAATGCCTTTGAAATGGCTTTAAAATGGATTTGGAGCATGGAGACGATTATCTCAGGATGGCAATATAAACAAACGAAACTTTTAGTAGATTTCTACTTATTTTATTAAATATTATCTCCACCAAACAGGACAAGCTTGCATCTGTTATAGTTTTGGAGAAAAATGTGTTCATTTCATGTATGCGCGAAATGCCTTAAAAATGGCTTTAAAATGGATTTGGAGCATGGAGACGATTTTCTCGAGATTGCAAGATAACCAAACAAAACTTTTAGTGGATTTCTACTTATTTTATTAAATATCATCTCCACCAAACAGGACAAGCTTGCATCTGTTATAGTTTTGGAGAAAAATGTGTTCATTTCATGTATGCGCGAAATGCCTTAAAAATGGCTTTAAAATGGATATGGAGCATGGAGACGATTATCTCGGGATTGCAAGATAACCAAACAAAACTTTTAGTGGATTTCTACTTATTTTATTAAATATCATCTCCACCAAACAGGACAAGCTTGCATGTGTTATAGTTTTGGAGAAAAATGTGTTCATTTCATGTATGCGCAAAATGCCTTTGAAATGGCTTTAAAATGGATTTGGAGCATGGAGACGATTATCTCAGGATGGCAATATAAACAAACGAAACTTTTAGTAGATTTCTACTTATTTTATTAAATATTATCTCCACCAAACAGGACAAGCTTGCATCTGTTATAGTTTTGGAGAAAAATGTGTTCATTTCATGTATGCGCGAAATGCCTTAAAAATGGCTTTAAAATGGATTTGGAGCATGGAGACGATAATCTCGGGATTGCAAGATAACCAAACAAAACTTTTAGTGGATTTCTACTTATTTTATTAAATATCATCTCCACCAAACAGGACAAGCTTGCATCTGTTATAGTTTTGGAGAAAAATGTGTTCATTTCATGTATGCGCAAAATGCCTTTGAAATGGCTTTAAAATGGATTTGGAGCATGGAGACGATTATCTCAGGATGGCAATATAAACAAACGAAACTTTTAGTAGATTTCTACTTATTTTATTAAATATTATCTCCACCAAACAGGACAAGCTTGCATCTGTTATAGTTTTGGAGAAAAATGTGTTCATTTCATGTATGCGCGAAATGCCTTAAAAATGGCTTTAAAATGGATTTGGAGCATGGAGACGATTATCTCGGGATTGCAAGATAACCAAACAAAACTTTTAGTGGATTTCTACTTATTTTATTAAATATCATCTCCACCAAACAGGACAAGCTTGCATCTGTTATAGTTTTGGAGAAAAATGTGTTCATTTCATGTATGCGCGAAATGCCATAAAAATGGCTTTAAAATGGATATGGAGCATGGAGACGATTATCTCGGGATTGCAAGATAACCAAACAAAACTTTTAGTGGATTTCTACTTATTTTATTAAATATCATCTCCACCAAACAGGACAAGCTTGCATGTGTTATAGTTTTGGAGAAAAATGTGTTCATTTCATGTATGCGCAAAATGCCTTTGAAATGGCTTTAAAATGGATTTGGAGCATGGAGACGATTATCTCAGGATGGCAATATAAACAAACGAAACTTTTAGTAGATTTCTACTTATTTTATTAAATATTATCTCCACCAAACAGGACAAGCTTGCATCTGTTATAGTTTTGGAGAAAAATGTGTTCATTTCATGTATGCGCGAAATGCCTTAAAAATGGCTTTAAAATGGATTTGGAGCATGGAGTCGATTATCTCGGGATTGCAAGATAACCAAACAAAACTTTTAGTGGATTTCTACTTATTTTATTAAATATCATCTCCACCAAACAGGACAAGCTTGCATCTGTTATAGTTTTGGAGAAAAATGTGTTCATTTCATGTATGCGCGAAATGCCTTAAAAATGGCTTTAAAATGGATTTGGAGCATGGAGACGATTATCTCGGGATTGCAAGATAACCAAACAAAACTTTTAGTGGATTTCTACTTATTTTATTAAATATCATCTCCACCAAACAGGACAAGCTTGCATGTGTTATAGTTTTGGAGAAAAATGTGTTCATTTCATGTATGCGCAAAATGCCTTTGAAATGGCTTTAAAATGGATTTGGAGCATGGAGACGATTATCTCAGGATGGCAATATAAACAAACGAAACTTTTAGTAGATTTCTACTTATTTTATTAAATATTATCTCCACCAAACAGGACAAGCTTGCATCTGTTATAGTTTTGGAGAAAAATGTGTTCATTTCATGTATGCGCGAAATGCCTTAAAAATGGCTTTAAAATGGATTTGGAGCATGGAGACGATTATCTCGGGATTGCAAGATAACCAAACAAAACTTTTAGTGGATTTCTACTTATTTTATTAAATATCATCTCCACCAAACAGGACAAGCTTGCATCTGTTATAGTTTTGGAGAAAAATGTGTTCATTTCATGTATGCGCGAAATGCCTTAAAAATGGCTTTAAAATGGATTTGGAGCATGGAGACGATTATCTCGGGATTGCAAGATAACCAAACAAAACTTTTAGTGGATTTCTACTTATTTTATTAAATATCATCTCCACCAAACAGGACAAGCTTGCATGTGTTATAGTTTTGGAGAAATATGTGTTCATTTCATGTATGCGCAAAATGCCTTTGAAATGGCTTTAAAATGGATTTGGAGCATGGAGACGATTATCTCAGGATGGCAATATAAACAAACGAAACTTTTAGTAGATTTCTACTTATTTTATTAAATATTATCTCCACCAAACAGGACAAGCTTGCATCTGTTATAGTTTTGGAGAAAAATGTGTTCATTTCATGTATGCGCGAAATGCCTTAAAAATGGCTTTAAAATGGATTTGGAGCATGGAGACGATTATCTCGGGATTGCAAGATAACCAAACAAAACTTTTAGTGGATTTCTACTTATTTTATTAAATATCATCTCCACCAAACAGGACAAGCTTGCATGTGTTATAGTTTTGGAGAAAAATGTGTTCATTTCATGTATGCGCAAAATGCCTTTGAAATGGCTTTAAAATGGATTTGGAGCATGGAGACGATTATCTCGGGATTGCAAGATAACCAAACAAAACTTTTAGTGGATCTCTACTTATTTTATTAAATATCATCTCCACCAAACAGGACAAGCTTGCATCTGTTATAGTTTTGGAGAAAAATGTGTTCATTTCATGTATGCGCGAAATGCCTTACAAATGGCTTTAAAATGGATTTGGAGCATGGAGACGATTATCTCGGGATTGCAAGATAACCAAACAAAACTTTTAGTGGATTTCTACTTATTTTATTAAATATCATCTCCACCAAACAGGACAAGCTTGCATCTGTTATAGTTTTGGAGAAAAATGTGTTCATTTCATGTATGCGCGAAATGCCTTAAAAATGGCTTTAAAATGGATTTGGAGCATGGAGACGATTATCTCGGGATTGCAAGATAACCAAACAAAACTTTTAGTGGATTTCTACTTATTTTATTAAATATCATCTCCACCAAACAGGACAAGCTTGCATCTGTTATAGTTTTGGAGAAAAATGTGTTCATTTCATGTATGCGCGAAATGCCTTAAAAATGGCTTTAAAATGGATTTGGAGCATGGAGACGATTATCTCGGGATTGCAAGATAACCAAACAAAACTTTTAGTGGATTTCTACTTATTTTATTAAATATCATCTCCACCAAACAGGACAAGCTTGCATGTGTTATAGTTTTGGAGAAAAATGTGTTCATTTCATGTATGCGCAAAATGCCTTTGAAATGGCTTTAAAATGGATTTGGAGCATGGAGACGATTATCTCAGGATGGCAATATAAACAAACGAAACTTTTAGTAGATTTCTACTTATTTTATTAAATATTATCTCCACCAAACAGGACAAGCTTGCATCTGTTATAGTTTTGGAGAAAAATGTGTTCATTTCATGTATGCGCGAAATGCCTTAAAAATGGCTTTAAAATGGATTTGGAGCATGGAGACGATTATCTCGGGATTGCAAGATAACCAAACAAAACTTTTAGTGGATTTCTACTTATTTTATTAAATATCATCTCCACCAAACAGGACAAGCTTGCATCTGTTATAGTTTTGGAGAAAAATGTGTTCATTTCATGTATGCGCGAAATGCCTTAAAAATGGCTTTAAAATGGATTTGGAGCATGGAGACGATTATCTCGGGATTGCAAGATAACCAAACAAAACTTTTAGTGGATTTCTACTTATTTTATTAAATATCATCTCCACCAAACAGGACAAGCTTGCATGTGTTATAGTTTTGGAGAAAAATGTGTTCATTTCATGTATGCGCAAAATGCCATTGAAATGGCTTTAAAATGGATTTGGAGCATGGAGACGATTATCTCAGGATGGCAATATAAACAAACGAAACTTTTAGTAGATTTCTACTTATTTTATTAAATATTATCTCCACCAAACAGGACAAGCTTGCATCTGTTATAGTTTTGGAGAAAAATGTGTTCATTTCATGTTTGCGCGAAATGCCTTAAAAATGGCTTTAAAATGGATTTGGAGCATGGAGACTATTATCTCGGGATTGCAAGATAACCAAACAAAACTTTTAGTGGATTTCTACTTATTTTATTAAATATCATCTCCACCAAACAGGACAAGCTTGCATCTGTTATAGTTTTGGAGAAAAATGTGTTCATTTCATGTATGCGCGAAATGCCTTAAAAATGGCTTTAAAATGGATTTGGAGCATGGAGACGATTATCTCGGGATTGCAAGATAACCAAACAAAACTTTTAGTGGATTTCTACTTATTTTATTAAATATCATCTCCACCAAACAGGACAAGCTTGCATGTGTTATTGTTTTGGAGAAAAATGTGTTCATTTCATGTATGCGCAAAATGCCTTTGAAATGGCTTTAAAATGGATTTGGAGCATGGAGACGATTATCTCAGGATGGCAATATAAACAAACGAAACTTTTATTAGATTTCTACTTATTTTATTAAATATTATCTCCACCAAACAGGACAAGCTTGCATCTGTTATAGTTTTGGAGAAAAATGTGTTCATTTCATGTATGCGCGAAATGCCTTAAAAATGGCTTTAAAATGGATTTGGAGCATGGAGACGATTATCTCGGGATTGCAAGATAACCAAACAAAACTTTTAGTGGATTTCAACTTATTTTATTAAATATCATCTCCACCAAACAGGACAAGCTTGCATGTGTTATAGTTTTGGAGAAAAATGTGTTCATTTCATGTATGCGCAAAATGCCTTTGAAATGGCTTTAAAATGGATTTGGAGCATGGAGACGATTATCTCGGGATTGCAAGATAACCAAACAAAACTTTTAGTGGATCTCTACTTATTTTATTAAATATCATCTCCACCAAACAGGACAAGCTTGCATCTGTTATAGTTTTGGAGAAAAATGTGTTCATTTCATGTATGCGCGAAATGCCTTAAAAATGGCTTTAAAATGGATTTGGAGCATGGAGACGATTATCTCGGGATTGCAAGATAACCAAACAAAACTTTTAGTGGATTTCTACTTATTTTATTAAATATCATCTCCACCAAACAGGACAAGCTTGCATCTGTTATAGTTTTGGAGAAAAATGTGTTCATTTCATGTATGCGCGAAATGCCTTAAAAATGGCTTTAAAATGGATTTGGAGCATGGAGACGATTATCTCGGGATTGCAAGATAACCAAACAAAACTTTTAGTGGATTTCTACTTATTTTATTAAATATCATCTCCACCAAACAGGACAAGCTTGCATCTGTTATAGTTTTGGAGAAAAATGTGTTAATTTCATGTATGCGCGAAATGCCTTAAAAATGGCTTTAAAATGGATTTGGAGCATGGAGACGATTATCTCGGGATTGCAAGATAACCAAACAAAACTTTTAGTGGATCTCTACTTATTTTATTAAATATCATCTCCACCAAACAGGACAAGCTTGCATCTGTTATAGTTTTGGAGAAAAATGTGTTCATTTCATGTATGCGCGAAATGCCTTAAAAATGGCTTTAAAATGGATTTGGAGCATGGAGACGATTATCTCGGGATTGCAAGATAACCAAACAAAACTTTTAGTGGATTTCTACTTATTTTATTAAATATCATCTCCACCAAACAGGACAAGCTTGCATCTGTTATAGTTTTGGAGAAAAATGTGTTCATTTCATGTATGCGCGAAATGCCTTAAAAATGGCTTTAAAATGGATTTGGAGCATGGAGACGATTATCTCGGGATTGCAAGATAACCAAACAAAACTTTTAGTGGATTTCTACTTATTTTATTAAATATCATCTCCACCAAACAGGACAAGCTTGCATCTGTTATAGTTTTGGAGAAAAATGTGTTAATTTCATGTATGCGCGAAATGCCTTAAAAATGGCTTTAAAATGGATTTGGAGCATGGAGACGATTATCTCGGGATTGCAAGATAACCAAACAAAACTTTTAGTGGATTTCTACTTATTTTATTAAATATCATCTCCACCAAACAGGACAAGCTTGCATGTGTTATAGTTTTGGAGAAAAATGTGTTCATTTCATGTATGCGCGAAATGCCTTAAAAATGGCTTTAAAATGGATATGGAGCATGGAGACGATTATCTCGGGATTGCAAGATAACCAAACAAAACTTTTAGTGGATTTCTACTTATTTTATTAAATATCATCTCCACCAAACAGGACAAGCTTGCATGTGTTATAGTTTTGGAGAAAAATGTGTTCATTTCATGTATGCGCAAAATGCCTTTGAAATGGCTTTAAAATGGATTTGGAGCATGGAGACGATTATCTCAGGATGGCAATATAAACAAACGAAACTTTTAGTAGATTTCTACTTATTTTATTAAATATTATCTCCACCAAACAGGACAAGCTTGCATCTGTTATAGTTTTGGAGAAAAATGTGTTCATTTCATGTATGCGCGAAATGCCTTAAAAATGGCTTTAAAATGGATTTGGAGCATGGAGACGATTATCTCGGGATTGCAAGATAACCAAACAAAACTTTTAGTGGATTTCTACTTATTTTATTAAATATCATCTCCACCAAACAGGACAAGCTTGCATCTGTTATAGTTTTGGAGAAAAATGTGTTCATTTCATGTATGCGCGAAATGCCTTAAAAATGGCTTTAAAATGGATTTGGAGCATGGAGACGATTATCTCGGGATTGCAAGATAACCAAACAAAACTTTTAGTGGATTTCTACTTATTTTATTAAATATCATCTCCACCAAACAGGACAAGCTTGCATGTGTTATAGTTTTGGAGAAAAATGTGTTCATTTCATGTATGCGCAAAATGCCTTTGAAATGGCTTTAAAATGGATTTGGAGCATGGAGACGATTATCTCAGGATGGCAATATAAACAAACGAAACTTTTAGTAGATTTCTACTTATTTTATTAAATATTATCTCCACCAAACAGGACAAGCTTGCATCTGTTATAGTTTTGGAGAAAAATGTGTTCATTTCATGTATGCGCGAAATGCCTTAAAAATGGCTTTAAAATGGATTTGGAGCATGGAGACGATTATCTCGGGATTGCAAGATAACCAAACAAAACTTTTAGTGGATTTCTACTTATTTTATTAAATATCATCTCCACCAAACAGGACAAGCTTGCATCTGTTATAGTTTTGGAGAAAAATGTGTTCATTTCATGTATGCGCGAAATGCCTTAAAAATGGCTTTAAAATGGATTTGGAGCATGGAGACGATTATCTCGGGATTGCAAGATAACCAAACAAAACTTTTAGTGGATTTCTACTTATTTTATTAAATATCATCTCCACCAAACAGGACAAGCTTGCATGTGTTATAGTTTTGGAGAAATATGTGTTCATTTCATGTATGCGCAAAATGCCTTTGAAATGGCTTTAAAATGGATTTGGAGCATGGAGACGATTATCTCAGGATGGCAATATAAACAAACGAAACTTTTAGTAGATTTCTACTTATTTTATTAAATATTATCTCCACCAAACAGGACAAGCTTGCATCTGTTATAGTTTTGGAGAAAAATGTGTTCATTTCATGTATGCGCGAAATGCCTTAAAAATGGCTTTAAAATGGATTTGGAGCATGGAGACGATTATCTCGGGATTGCAAGATAACCAAACAAAACTTTTAGTGGATTTCTACTTATTTTATTAAATATCATCTCCACCAAACAGGACAAGCTTGCATGTGTTATAGTTTTGGAGAAAAATGTGTTCATTTCATGTATGCGCAAAATGCCTTTGAAATGGCTTTAAAATGGATTTGGAGCATGGAGACGATTATCTCGGGATTGCAAGATAACCAAACAAAACTTTTAGTGGATCTCTACTTATTTTATTAAATATCATCTCCACCAAACAGGACAAGCTTGCATCTGTTATAGTTTTGGAGAAAAATGTGTTCATTTCATGTATGCGCGAAATGCCTTAAAAATGGCTTTAAAATGGATTTGGAGCATGGAGACGATTATCTCGGGATTGCAAGATAACCAAACAAAACTTTTAGTGGATTTCTACTTATTTTATTAAATATCATCTCCACCAAACAGGACAAGCTTGCATCTGTTATAGTTTTGGAGAAAAATGTGTTCATTTCATGTATGCGCGAAATGCCTTAAAAATGGCTTTAAAATGGATTTGGAGCATGGAGACGATTATCTCGGGATTGCAAGATAACCAAACAAAACTTTTAGTGGATTTCTATTTATTTTATTAAATATCATCTCCACCAAACAGGACAAGCTTGCATCTGTTATAGTTTTGGAGAAAAATGTGTTCATTTCATGTATGCGCGAAATGCCTTAAAAATGGCTTTAAAATGGATTTGGAGCATGGAGACGATTATCTCGGGATTGCAAGATAACCAAACAAAACTTTTAGTGGATTTCTACTTATTTTATTAAATATCATCTCCACCAAACAGGACAAGCTTGCATGTGTTATAGTTTTGGAGAAAAATGTGTTCATTTCATGTATGCGCAAAATGCCTTTGAAATGGCTTTAAAATGGATTTGGAGCATGGAGACGATTATCTCAGGATGGCAATATAAACAAACGAAACTTTTAGTAGATTTCTACTTATTTTATTAAATATTATCTCCACCAAACAGGACAAGCTTGCATCTGTTATAGTTTTGGAGAAAAATGTGTTCATTTCATGTATGCGCGAAATGCCTTAAAAATGGCTTTAAAATGGATTTGGAGCATGGAGACGATTATCTCGGGATTGCAAGATAACCAAACAAAACTTTTAGTGGATTTCTACTTATTTTATTAAATATCATCTCCACCAAACAGGACAAGCTTGCATCTGTTATAGTTTTGGAGAAAAATGTGTTCATTTCATGTATGCGCGAAATGCCTTAAAAATGGCTTTAAAATGGATTTGGAGCATGGAGACGATTATCTCGGGATTGCAAGATAACCAAACAAAACTTTTAGTGGATTTCTACTTATTTTATTAAATATCATCTCCACCAAACAGGACAAGCTTGCATGTGTTATAGTTTTGGAGAAAAATGTGTTCATTTCATGTATGCGCAAAATGCCTTTGAAATGGCTTTAAAATGGATTTGGAGCATGGAGACGATTATCTCAGGATGGCAATATAAACAAACGAAACTTTTAGTAGATTTCTACTTATTTTATTAAATATTATCTCCACCAAACAGGACAAGCTTGCATCTGTTATAGTTTTGGAGAAAAATGTGTTCATTTCATGTATGCGCGAAATGCCTTAAAAATGGCTTTAAAATGGATTTGGAGCATGGAGACGATTATCTCGGGATTGCAAGATAACCAAACAAAACTTTTAGTGGATTTCTACTTATTTTATTAAATATCATCTCCACCAAACAGGACAAGCTTGCATCTGTTATAGTTTTGGAGAAAAATGTGTTCATTTCATGTATGCGCGAAATGCCTTAAAAATGGCTTTAAAATGGATTTGGAGCATGGAGACGATTATCTCGGGATTGCAAGATAACCAAACAAAACTTTTAGTGGATTTCTACTTATTTTATTAAATATCATCTCCACCAAACAGGACAAGCTTGCATGTGTTATAGTTTTGGAGAAAAATGTGTTCATTTCATGTATGCGCAAAATGCCTTAAAAATGGCTTTAAAATGGATTTGGAGCATGGAGACGATTATCTCAGGATGGCAATATAAACAAACGAAACTTTTAGTAGATTTCTACTTATTTTATTAAATATTATCTCCACCAAACAGGACAAGCTTGCATCTGTTATAGTTTTGGAGAAAAATGTGTTCATTTCATGTATGTGCGAAATGCCTTAAAAATGGCTTTAAAATGGATTTGGAGCATGGAGACGATTATCTCGGGATTGCAAGATAACCAAACAAAACTTTTAGTGGATTTCTACTTATTTTATTAAATATCATCTCCACCAAACAGGACAAGCTTGCATCTGTTATAGTTTTGGAGAAAAATGTGTTCATTTCATGTATGCGCGAAATGCCTTAAAAATGGCTTTAAAATGGATTTGGAGCATGGAGACGATTATCTCGGGATTGCAAGATAACCAAACAAAACTTTTAGTGGATTTCTACTTATTTTATTAAATATCATCTCCACCAAACAGGACAAGCTTGCATGTGTTATAGTTTTGGAGAAATATGTGTTCATTTCATGTATGCGCAAAATGCCTTTGAAATGGCTTTAAAATGGATTTGGAGCATGGAGACGATTATCTCAGGATGGCAATATAAACAAACGAAACTTTTAGTAGATTTCTACTTATTTTATTAAATATTATCTCCACCAAACAGGACAAGCTTGCATCTGTTATAGTTTTGGAGAAAAATGTGTTCATTTCATGTATGCGCGAAATGCCTTAAAAATGGCTTTAAAATGGATTTGGAGCATGGAGACGATTATCTCGGGATTGCAAGATAACCAAACAAAACTTTTAGTGGATTTCTACTTATTTTATTAAATATCATCTCCACCAAACAGGACAAGCTTGCATCTGTTATAGTTTTGGAGAAAAATGTGTTCATTTCATGTATGCGCGAAATGCCTTAAAAATGGCTTTAAAATGGATTTGGAGCATGGAGACGATTATCTCGGGATTGCAAGATAACCAAACAAAACTTTTAGTGGATTTCTACTTATTTTATTAAATATCATCTCCACCAAACAGGACAAGCTTGCATCTGTTATAGTTTTGGAGAAAAATGTGTTCATTTCATGTATGCGCGAAATGCCTTAAAAATGGCTTTAAAATGGATTTGGAGCATGGAGACGATTATCTCGGGATTGCAAGATAACCAAACAAAACTTTTAGTGGATTTCTACTTATTTTATTAAATATCATCTCCACCAAACAGGACAAGCTTGCATCTGTTATAGTTTTGGAGAAAAATGTGTTCATTTCATGTATGCGCGAAATGCCTTAAAAATGGCTTTAAAATGGATTTGGAGCATGGAGACGATTATCTCGGGATTGCAAGATAACCAAACAAAACTTTTAGTGGATTTCTACTTATTTTATTAAATATCATCTCCACCAAACAGGACAAGCTTGCATCTGTTATAGTTTTGGAGAAAAATGTGTTCATTTCATGTATGCGCGAAATGCCTTAAAAATGGCTTTAAAATGGATTTGGAGCATGGAGACGATTATCTCGGGATTGCAAGATAACCAAACAAAACTTTTAGTGGATTTCTACTTATTTTATTAAATATCATCTCCACCAAACAGGACAAGCTTGCATCTGTTATAGTTTTGGAGAAAAATGTGTTCATTTCATGTATGCGCGAAATGCCTTAAAAATGGCTTTCAAATGGATTTGGAGCATGGAGACGATTATCTCGGGATTGCAATATAACCAAACAAAACTTTTAGTGGATTTCTACTTATTTTATTAAATATCATCTCCACAAAACAGGACAAGCTTGCATCTGTTATAGTTTTGGAGAAAAATGTGTTCATTTCATGTATGCGCGAAATGCCTTAAAAATGGCTTTAAAATGGATTTGGAGCATGGAGACGATTATCTCGGGATTGCAAGATAACCAAACAAAACTTTTAGTGGATTTCTACTTATTTTATTAAATATCATCTCCACCAAACAGAACAAGCTTGCATCTGTTATAGTTTTGGAGAAAAATGTGTTCATTTCATGTATGCGCGAAATGCCTTAAAAATGGCTTTAAAATGGATTTGGAGCATGGAGACGATTATCTCGGGATTGCAAGATAACCAAACAAAACTTTTAGTGGATTTCTACTTATTTTATTAAATATTATCTCCACCAAACAGGACACGCTTGCATCTGTTATAGTTTTGGAGAAAAATGTGTTCATTTCATGTATGCGCGAAATGCCTTAAAAATGGCTTTAAAATGGATTTGGAGCATGGAGACAATTATCTCGGGATTGCAAGATAACCAAACAAAACTTTTAGTGGATTTCTACTTATTTTATTAAATATCATCTCCACCAAACAGGACAAGCTTGCATCTGTTATAGTTTTGGAGAAAAATGTGTTCATTTCATGTATGCGCGAAATGCCTTAAAAATGGCTTTAAAATGGATTTGGAGCATGGAGACGATTATCTCGGGATTGCAAGATAACCAAACAAAACTTTTAGTGGATTTCTACTTATTTTATTAAATATCATCTCCACCAAACAGGA
>NW_027444065.1:0-29966 GCF_048569485.1 Anomaloglossus baeobatrachus | reverse complement strand
CTGGGGCACACCAGACGTGGACCTAATGGCCTCAAGGTTGAATGCAAAGGTACCCGCGTTCATAGCCAGGTCACGCGACCCGCAGTCCATCGGCGCAGATGCTCTAGTCTGCTCCTGGCACCACTTCCGCCTGCCTTACATATTTCCACCTCTACCCCTGCTGCCGCGGGTAATCAGGAAGATCAAGGCAGAGGGAGTCCCCAGACTGGCCCAGGCGCGCCTGGTATGCCGAATTAGTACAAATGCTCACAGACGCACCGTGGCGCCTTCCAGACATCCCAGACTTGCTGACCGAAGGGCCCATTTCCCATCAGAACTCCAGAGCCCTGAAGCTGACGGCATGGCCATTGAGACCTGGGTATTAACAAGAGCGGGATTCTCTCCCGCGGTTATTTCCACCATGATCAGTGCCCGAAAGCCTGCTTCATCCCGCATTTACCACCGTACGTGGAAAATCTTCCTTTCATGGTGCAGGGAAACTAACGTCCAGCCTATGCCTCCGGCCATCCCCAGAATTCTCGACTTTCTACAGTCTGGCTTGCAAGTGGGGTTGGCTCTCAGTTCCCTTAAAGGGCAGGTTTCAGCGCTCTCAATCTTCTACCAATGCCGCCTGGCTCAAAAACCGCAAGTCAAGACCTTCCTCCAGGGCGTTTCCCATCTAGTTCCCCCGTACAAACGGCCGCTGGAACCATGGGACCTCAACCTCGTTCTGGATGGTCTCCAGAGGTCTCCCTTTGAACCCCTCAAGGAATCCTCCCTTGCTCTTCTGTCCTGGAAGGTAACATTCCTGGTGGCAATTGCGTCCATCAGACGGGTTTCGGAGCTAGCAGCACTCTCTTGCCGCGAGCCTTTTCTGATCTTTCACCAGGACAAGGTGGTTCTGCGCCCCCTTCCGGATTTCCTTTCAAAGGTTCTTACCCAGTTTCATTTGAACGAGGACATTGTTCTGCCTTCCTTTTGTCCACACCCGGTTCATAGGGTGGAAAGGTCTCTGCATTTGTTACACCTTCGTCAGAGCTCTCAGATATTAAGTATCCAGGACAGCCCCCTTTAGGAAAACTGACTCTTTGTTCGTCATTCCTGAGGGTCCAAAGAAGGGACAGGCAGCTTCAAAGGTGACGCTGGCTCGCTGGATTCGCTCTGCGATCCAGGAAGTCTACCGCTTGCAACTCAAGCCCATTCCTAGTGGGCTGCGGGCTCATTCTACGCGAGCAGTTGGTGCTTCGTGGGCCATTCGGCATCAGGCTTCAGTGGAACAGGTGTGTAAGGCTGCGACCTGGTCTAGCCTACATACGTTTTCAAAGCATTACAGAGTCCATACCCAGGTTTCAACTGAGGCAAATCTGGGTAGGAAAATTCTGCAAAAGGCAGTAGAGCACCTCTCTCAGTAGGCGCTCCAGGCTGTCTGGGACTGGTTCCTAGTCCTTGGGTTGTGTTGTCTTCTTTTATGTTTCCCACCCATGGACTGCTTTAGGACGTCCCATGGTCCTGTGTCCCCCAATGAGGTGTCAGAGAAAAGCGGATTTTTGTGTACTCACCGTAAAATCGTTTTCTCTTAGCCATCATTGGGGGACACAGCACCCACCCTGTTTCCCTGTTGGGCCTTGGTTCTCTCAGTACTTTATTTGTTTATGACTCTTTTTTTCTCATGTTCCTCTGTTGAGGTAAGTTTTTACTGGCTTTTTCTCCTACTGCTTGTGTACTAAAAGTGAGCTTGCCTGGCCCGGCCAGGGGGTGTATACTGCAGAGGAGGAGCTATGCTTTTGCATCTACTTAGTGTCCTCCTATGGATAGGCAGCATAACACCCATGGTCCTGAGCCCCCAATGATGGCTAAGAGAAAACGATTTTACGGTGAGTACACAAAAATCCGTTTTTTTACACCAATCTAAATGCAGACAGCATGTGCATCTAGATTGAAAGCTGTCTTTTACAGTCCGAGTCTGTCCAACACTAGTCAATAGACAAACAAAAAGTGCATAGTGCTCATATTGTTGTGTAAGCAGAAATATGATATGTAAAATAAAACATGACATGCCATAAGGCAAGCAAAGTCAAGAAATTAAAAAACTAAATTATTGCGTAAATGTATTAAATATTAGTTGTATCCTAACTATGATGAAATTGTTGTGCAATGTTTTTCTCCACTTTTCTTAGATAATAATCTTTTTTCTTATTTTCTCATAGGCACTTCATTCAGGGAAAAGACCCAATCAAAGTCAACATCTAAGTCACTGAGCGGGTCGAGTGAAATACCTCAAAATTTGCAGACCACCTCAGGTATGGTTTTAGCATATACAGATCTCTAAATTATGGATAAAAAACAATTAAAAATAGTTTTAACACAAACAGACCCATTCTCACACCACATAAAAATACCCAATTAAATAAAGCAGCCAAAGCTCTCATTGAGCCCAATAGGAGTCATTGTGTCCAATCTATAAATCCAATGACTCAAGTTGCGCAATGGCCTTGAATAGGTTACCACCTCTAACCTCTGATCTATGGCCTTTATAATTAATTTGCTTGAGTCAGATTTATATTACAATTGGACATGTTTTGGTAGGGTTTTTAGGTGTTCCATCTCATGCAGAGTCTTTGTTTTCTCAATGTCCCTGATGTGCTCACGGACTCCCACCTTTAACCCCCTAACCTCTGGACGATTTTTCCGTTTTTGTTTTTTGCTCCCCATTTCCAAAAGCTGTAACTTTTTATTTTTCCGTCAATTTTGCCATGTGAGGGCTTGTTTTTTGCAGGACGTATTGATCTTTTAAATAAAACCATGAGTTTTGCCATGTATGGTACTGAAAAACTGCAAAAAATTTCCAAGTACGGAAAAATTGCAAAAATGTGCGATTATTGTACAACTGTTTGTGGGGTACTTTATTCACCATGTTCACTGTATGGTATAACTGATGTGTGGGTGTGATGCTTCATGTCAGTACGAGTTTGTAGATACCAAACGTGAATAGGTTTACTTTGATCTAAGTGATTAAAATATTTCAAAAGTTTGTCCCAAAAAAGTGGTGCCCTCTTCGCGCCATTTTCTGCGACTCAGTGTTCTCATTTTTCGGTATATGGGGCTCAATTATGGCTTATTTGTTGCATCTCTGACTGACGTTTTTAACTGTACCATTTTTGCAGAGATGCTACGTTTTGACCCCCTGTTATTGCATTTCGCTTAAAATTTGCGATGACCAAAAAACTTAACTTTGGCGTTTGGAAGGTGTTTTTTTTTGCCGCTACGCCGTTTACCTATCAGGTTAATTGATTTCATATTTTGATACAGTGGGCATTTCTGAACTCGGCGATTCCAAAAAAGATTATATTTTTTATTTTTTTAACCCTTTGATTTTCAGTGGGGCGAATGGGGAGTGATTTTAAACTTTTGTTTTTTATTTTATTTTTTACAACTTTTTTTTAAACTTTTTTTATTTGACTTGTCGCCCCTAGGGGATTATAAGCATTATCCGTCTGATCGCTTTTTCATTCCTGCTGGTCAGAGCTGCAGAGCTCTCATCAGCTGAAATGCTGCTTTCCTGTTACAGCCAGACAGCTGTAACAGAAAGTGAGTTATGATAGTGACAGGAGTCATCACATAACCGTGTGCTACCATGGCAACCATCGGCTTTTCGTGATCGCGTTACGGAGCCTCCGATGGAGGCGGGTAAAGGCTATTTTCCCCGCCGTAGCCATTTACATCTCGCTGTCAGTATTTGAGCGGGTCCACCCGCGCTTGTAAGCCACACATGTCTGCTGTTCAAATCAGCAGAAGTGCGGGATTCGCCACCAGCTTATTACAACAGCAGACAGTGATTACACCGACATTATCTGGGACGTACCCAGTGCGTCCAATGTCTGTAAGAGGTTAAGTCCCTTGTGGTCATTCCTATGTAGATTTTCTGGCATGGATACTGGGTGTAATAAATCACGCCCTTAGAAGCACAAGTATGTAGGTGATTAATTTTGTAAGTTTGTGTTCCTTCTGATTTTTTAATGGGAACCTGTCACCAGATTTGGGGACTATAGGCTGTGGCCAATATCACTGAGTTCTTATATACAGTATTCCAAAATACTATATATGAAAGCCCAGGATGCTCTGTATAACATAAAAAAACACTTTTGTAATACTCACTTAGGGGGCGGTCCGTTCCGATGGGTGTCGCTGCTCTCCAGTGCGGCGCCTCCTCTCTGCTGCAATCTTCGGCCTCCTTCTTCCCAGTCCAGTGTGGATGATGCGTCTACGTCATCCACACAAGCCGACATTGTGGTCCTGCGCAGGCGCACTTTGATTTGCCCTCCTGAGGGCAGATCAACATACTGTAATGCACAAGTGCGAGGAAAGGTTAATGACTGCTGTTATTCACCCCTTATAATCCTAATTGCCACCGTACCAGGGCAATCGGAAAGAGTCGGGTTAAGTGCTGGAATTGTCACATCTAATGAATGTGACAATCCACGGTGGCTGCGGTCTGCTATTTTTAGGCTGGGGGGGCATAATAACCATGGACCGACCAATCCTGAGAATACCAGCTCCCAGCTGTCCGCTTATCATGACTGGTACCAAAATGGGGGGGAATAAAGGACCGCAGACCATTTTTTAAAAATTATTTATTTAAATATTTTTTGTTTTTAAAAGCCGCATGTGGTTCCTTTTTTTTTTGATACACAGCCAAGATAACATGCAAAGTTGGGGGCTGCAGCTGTATGTAAATATTAATTGTATCCTAACTATAATGAAATTGTTGTACAATGATTTTCTCCACTTTTCTTAGATAATAATCTTTTTTTCTTATTTTCTCATAGGCACTTCATTCAGGGAAAAGACCCAATCAAAGTCAACATCTAAGTCACTGAGCGGGTCGAGTGAAGTACCTCAAAATTTGCAGACCACCACAGGTATGGTTTTAGCAAATACAGATCTCTAAATTATGGATAAAAAAAAACAATTAAAAACAGTTTTAACACAAACAGTCCAATTCTCACACCACATAAAAATACCCAATTAAAGAAAGCAGCCAAAGCTCTCATTGAGCCCAATAGGAGTCCTTGTGTCCAATCTATAAATAAAGTGACTCAAGTTGCGCAAGGGCCTTAAATAGGTTACCACCTCTAACCTCTGATCTATGGCCTTTATAATTAATTTGCTTGAGTCAGATTTATGGTACAATTGGAAATGTTTTGGTAGGGTTTTTAGGTGTACCGTCTCTTTTTCTCAATGTCCCTGATGTGCTCACGGACTCCCACCTTTAACCCCCTAACCCCTGGACGATTTTTCCGTTTTTGTTTTTTGCTCCCCTTCTTCCGAAAGCTGTAACTTTTATTTTTCCATCAAACTTGCCATGTGAGGACTTGTTTTTTGCAGGACGTATTGATCTTTTAAATAAAACCATGAGTTTTACCATATATTGTACTGGAAAACTGCAAAAAATTTACAAGTACGGAAAAGTTGCAAAACAGTGCGATTGTACAACTGTTTGTGGGGTACTTTATTCACCATGTTCATTGTGTGGTATAACTGATGTGTGGGTGTGATGCTTCATGTCAGTACAAGTTCATAGATACCAAACATGAATAGGTTTACTTTAATCTAAGTGATCAAAATATTTTAAAGTTTGTCCCAAAAAACTGGTCCACTTTTTCCACCATCTTCTGTGACTCGTAGTGTTCTTATTTTTCGGGATATGGGGCTCATTGATGGCTTATTTCTTGCGTCTTGTGCTGACATTTTTAACTGTAGCATTTTTGCGCAGATGCTACTTTTTGACCCCCTGTTATTGCATTTTGCTGAAAATGTGCGACGACCGGAAAACTTATCTGGCATTTGGAAGGTTTATTTTGCCGCTACGCCGTTTACCTATCAGGTTAATTGATTTTATGTTTTGATAGATTGTACATTATGAACTCGGCGATTCCAAATAAGTGTAAACTTTTTATTTCTTTGTCGCTCCATTGGGAGACCCAGACAATTGGGTGTATAGCTTATGCCTCCGGAGGCCACACAAAGCACTACACCAAAAGTGTAAAGCCCCTCCCCTTCTGCCCATACACCCCCCGTGCATCACGGGCTCCTCAGTTTTTATGCTTTGTGCGAAGGAGGCTGACATCCACGCATAGCTCCACATCTTAGTCAGCAGCAGCTGCTGACTAGGTCGGATGGAAGAAAAGAGGGCCCATAACAGGGCCCCCAGCATGCTCCCTTCTCACCCCACTCTGGTCGGTGGTGTTGTTAAGGTTGAGGTACCCATTGCGGGTACACGGCAGGAGCCACATGCTGTTTTCCTTCCCCATCCCTTAATGGGCTCTGGGTGAAGTGGGATCTAATCGGTCTCCAGGCACATGAGACCGTGCTCCCTCCGCAGCCCCTGGGGAATCTGCTGGACAGGAGCCGGGTATCGTCAGGGACAAGGCCCTGCTACTGAGAGGTACTCTGTGTCCCCGTGGGGACCGCGCATGGAGCGCTTGTGCCATACACACTGCAGCACTGCTGGGTGTGTTAGTGCACCGGGGACTACCGCGCCGGCCGCGCTGTGAGGTACTCTGTGTCCCCGTGTGGACCGCGCATGGAGCGCTTGTGCCAATACACATTGCAGCACTGCTGGGTGTGTTAGTGCGCCGGGGACTACCGCGCGGCCGCGCTTATATGCCGGCCGCGCTTATAACTTTAGTCCCCGACTTCTGCGGCCTAGTACCGCATATTCCCGCCCACAGGCCTGCCAGTCAGGGGAAGGGCGGGACGCTGCACAGATCGTCAGCGCTGAGGGCTGGAGCATACATTAGTATCCTCCTCCCCCCTCACTCAGTACACTGGGGCACTAGATTCCCGCACTTTCTTGGGCACGCCCACGGTCCCCTCCTCCCCACAGAACGCCGACAGCCATTTCTGTCAGCGATTCAGACTCTGGAGAGGAGAGACAACACAGGGAGACCCAGGCAGGGAATCTGGTGATCACACAACCGCTCTGAGCGGTCGGTAAGCAGCACCTGTGGTGCTGGCCCCACTGAGTACCGAAGTGTATATATATATATAGGCTTAAAGGCTATACATTTGCACTGTCCGGTCGCTCTGTTGATTTTTGGCTATATACCCTCCTGGATTGTTCTCAGAGGAGACAACAGCATGTCGTCTGCAAAAAGCAAGGGTGCCAAAGCACAGGCGTACTTTGCAACCTGTACCTCATGTGCAGCCATACTACCGGCAGGTTCCACTGACCCAAAGTCAAATCTGACACCGGCCCAATCACTGACATATCTTGGCATGGAGTTTCATACTCTCTCAGCGATAGTGAAGCTTCCGCTGAACAAACAGCGTTCACTACAGACAGGGGTGCAATCTCTCCTTCAAGGCCAGTCACACCCTCTGAGGCGCCTCATGCACTTCCTAGGGAAGATGGTAGCAGCAATGGAGGCAGTTCCTTTTGCGCAGTTTCACCTGCGCCCACTTCAATGGGACATTCTCCGCAAATGGGACAGGAAGTCGACGTCCCTCGACAGGAACGTCTCCCTTTCGCGGGCAGCCAAGGCTTCCCTTCAGTGGTGGCTTCTCCCCAATTCTCTGTCGAAGGGGAAATCCTTCCTGCCCCCATCCTGGGCGGTGGTCACGACGGACGCGAGCCTGTCAGGGTGGGGAGCGGTCTTTCTCCACCACAGGGCTCAGGGTACTTGGACTCAGATAGAGTCCTCCCTTCAGATCAATGTTCTGGAGATAAGGGCAGTGTATCTTGCCCTAAAGGCGTTCCAGCCGTGGCTGGAAGGCAAACAGATCCGAATTCAGTCGGACAACTCCACAGCGGTGGCATACATCAACCACCAAGGCGGGACACGCAGTCGGCAAGCCTTCCAGGAAGTCCGGCGGATTCTGCTGTGGGTGGAAGCCACAGCCTCCACCATATCCGCAGTTCACATTCCGGGCGTAGAAAACTGGGAAGCAGACTTTCTCAGTCGCCAGGGCATGGACACAGGGGAATGGTCCCTTCACCCGGACGTTTTTCAGGAGATCTGTTGCCGCTGGGGCATGCCGGACGTCGACCTAATGGCGTCCCGGCACAACAACAAGGTCCCGGCATTCATGGCACGGTCTCAAGATCACAGAGCTCTGGCGGCAGACGCCTTAGTTCAGGATTGGTCGCAGTTTCAACTCCCTTATGTGTTTCCTCCTCTGGCACTGTTGCCCAGAGTGTTACGCAAGATCAGGGCCGACTGCCGCCGCGCCATCCTCGTCGCTCCAGACTGGCCGAGGAGGTCGTGGTACCCGGATCTGTGGCATCTCACGGTCGGCCAACCGTGGGCACTACCAGACCGACCAGACTTGCTGTCTCAAGGGCCGTTTTTCCATCTGAATTCTGCGGCCCTCAACCTGACTGTGTGGCCATTGAGTCCTGGATCCTAGCGTCTTCGGGGTTATCCCAAGAGGTCATTGCCACTATGAGACAGGCTAGGAAACCAACGTCCGCCAAGATCTACCACAGGACGTGGAAGATATTCCTGTCGTGGTGCTCTGCTCAGGGCTTTTCTCCCTGGCCATTTACCTTACCCACTTTTCTGTCCTTCCTTCAATCCGGATTGGAAAAGGGTTTGTCGCTCGGCTCCCTTAAGGGACAAGTCTCTGCGCTCTCTGTGTTTTTTCAGAAGCGCCTAGCCAGACTTCCACAGGTACGCACGTTCCTGCAGGGGGTTTGTCACATCGTCCCTCCTTACAAGCGCCCGTTAGAACCCTGGGATCTGAACAGGGTACTGATGGCTCTTCAGAAACCACCGTTCGAGCCAATGAGGGATATTTCTCTCTCACGCCTTTCGCAGAAAGTGGTCTTCCTAGTAGCAGTCACATCACTTCGGAGAGTGTCTGAGCTAGCTGCACTGTCATGCAAAGCTCCTTTCCTGGTGTTTCACCAGGACAAGGTGGTTCTGCGTCCGGTTCCGGAATTTCTCCCTAAGGTGGTATCCCCCTTTCATCTCAATCAGGATATCTCCTTACCTTCTCTTTGTCCACATCCAGTTCACCAATGTGAAAAGGATTTGCACTTGTTGGATCTGGTGAGAGCACTCAGACTCTACATTTCTCGTACGGCGCCCCTGCGCCGCTCGGATGCACTCTTTGTCCTTGTCGCTGGCCAGCGTAAAGGGTCACAGGCTTCCAAATCAACCCTGGCTCGGTGGATCAAGGAACCAATTCTCGAAGCCTACCGTTCCTCTGGGCTTCCGGTTCCCTCAGGGCTGAAGGCCCATTCTACCAGAGCCGTGGGTGCGTCCTGGGCTTTGCGGCACCAGGCTACGGCTCAGCAGGTGTGTCAGGCGGCTACCTGGTCGAGCCTGCACACTTTCACGAAACACTATCAGGTGCATACCTATGCTTCGGCAGATGCCAGCCTAGGTAGGCGAGTCCTTCAGGCGGCGGTTGCCCACCTGTAGGAAGGGGCCGTTTTACGGCTCTATTACGAGGTATTATTTTACCCACCCAGGGACTGCTTTTGGACGTCCCAATTGTCTGGGTCTCCCAATGGAGCGACAAAGAAGAAGGGAATTTTGTTTACTTACCGTAAATTCCTTTTCTTCTAGCTCCAATTGGGAGACCCAGCACCCGCCCCTGTTCCCTTCGGGCTGTTGTTCTTTGTGTACACATGTTGTTCATGTTGAATGGTTTCAGTTCTCCGATATTCCTTCGGATTGAATTTACTTTAAACCAATTTATAATTTTTTCCTCCTTCTTGCTTTTGCACCAAAACTGAGGAGCCCGTGATGCACGGGGGGTGTATGGGCAGAAGGGGAGGGGCTTTACACTTTTGGTGTAGTGCTTTGTGTGGCCTCCGGAGGCATAAGCTATACACCCAATTGTCTGGGTCTCCCAATTGGAGCTAGAAGAAAAGGAATTTACGGTAAGTAAACAAAATTCCCTTCTTTTTTTTTAACCTTTGATTTTCAGTGGGGCTAATGGGGATTGATTTATACTGTTAATTGTTTTTTAATTTTTTTAAATTTTTTTAAAACTTATTTTTTAACTTTTTTTTATTTTAATAGAGCACCTAGTGGACTATAAGCATTAACCGTCTGATCGCTTTATAATTTCTGCTGGTCAGAAATGTAGACTTTCTGGCACAGATAATGGGCGTAATAAATCACGCCCTTAGAAGCACATGTATGTTGGTGATTTATTTTGTAAGTTTGTGTTCCTCCGATTTTTTTTTAATGGGAACCTGTCACCAGATTTAGGGACTATAAGCTGAGGCCAATACCACTGAGTTGTTATATAGAGCATTCTTGAATACTGTATAAAAGAGCCAAGGCCGCTCTGTATAACGTAAAAAACACTTGTATAATACTCACCTAGAGGGTGGTCTGGTTCGATGGGTATCGCTGCTCTCCAGTGAGGCGCCTCCTCTTTCGGGTCCCACGCACCCTCTCTGCTGCGATATTCGGCCTCCTTCTTCCCAATCGAGTGGGGATGATGCGTCTACATCATCCACACAAGCTGACATTGCGGTCCTGAGCAGACAAACTTTGATCTGCCCTGCTGAGGGCAGATCAAAGTACTGTAATGCACAGGCCTTATTACCCCATTTGCCACTGCACCAGGGCAATTGGAAAGAGTCGGGTAAAGTGCCGACATTGTCACATATAATGAATGTGATAATCCTGGGTGTCTGTGGGCTGCTATTTTTAGGCTGGGGGGGGCCACAATAACCATGGGCCGATCCATCCTGAGAATACCAGCTCCCAGCTGTCCGCTTATCATGACTGGGTATCAAAAGAGGGGAGAAGGAAGGACCGCAGAACATTTTTTAAAAAAATATTTATTGAAATATTTTTTATTTTTAAAAGCCGCATGCGGTTCCTTTTATTTTGATACACAGCCATGATAACGTGCAAAGTTGGGGGCTGCCTGCAGCTGTATGCCTTGTCCTTGTTGGGGCGACCCTACGCCATTTTTTTAATTTATTTATTTTTACACCAATCTAGATGCAGACAGCATGTGCATCTAGATTGAAAGCTGTCTTTTACAGTCCGAGTCCATCCATCACTAGTCAATAGACAAACAAAAAGTGCATAGTGCTCATATTGTTGTTTAAACAGAAATATGATATGTAAAATTAAAAATGACATGCCAGAAGGCAAGCAAAATCAAGAAATTCAAAAAACAAAATTATTAAGTAAATGTATTAAATATTAGTTGTATCCTAACTATAATGAAATTGTTGCACAGTGGTTTTCTTCACTTTGCTTTTTTCTTATTTTCTCATAGGCACTTCATTCAGGGAGAAGACCCAATCAAAGTCAACATCTAAGTCACTGAGCGGGTCGAGTGAAGTACCTAAAACTTTGCAGACCACCGCAGGTATGGTTTTAGCATATACACATCTCTAAATTATCGATAAAAAAAACAATTAAAAATAATTTTAACACAAACAATCCCATTCTCACACCACATAAAAATACCCAATTAAAGAAAGCAGCCAAAGCTCTCATTGAGCCCAATAGGAGTCATTGTGTCCAATCTATAAATCTAATGACTCAAGTTGCGCAAGGGCCTTAAATACTGTCATATGAAAAAGTTTGGGCACCCCTATTAATGTTAACCTTTTTTCTTTATAACAATTTGGGTTTTTGCAACAGCTATTTCAGTTTCATATATCTAATAACTGATGGACTGAGTAATATTTCTGGATTGAAATGAGGTTTATTGTTCTAACAGAAAATGTGCAATCCGCATTTAAACATAATTTGACCGCTGCAAAAGTATAGGCACCTCAACATAAAAGTGATATAAATATTTTGTAGATCCTCCTTTTGCAAAAATCACAGCTTCTAGTCACTTCCTGTAGCTTTTAATGAGTTCCTGGATCCTGGATGAAGGTATATTTGACCATTCCTGTTTACAAAACAATTCCAGTTCAGTTAAGTTTGATGGTCGCCGAGCATGGACAGCACGCTTCAAATCATCCCACAGATTTGCAATGATATTCAGGTCTGAGGACTGGGATGGCCATTCCAGAACATTGTAATAGTTCCTCTGCTTGAATGCCTGAGTAGATTTGGAGCGGTGTTTTGGATCATTGTCTTGCTGAAATATCCATCCCCTGCGTAACTTCAACTTCGTCACTGATTCTTGCACATTATTGTCAAGAATCTGCTGATACTGAGTTGAATCCATGCGACCCTCAACTTTAACAAGATTCCCGGTGCCGGCATTGGCCACACAGCCCCAAAGCATGATGGAACCTTCATCAAATTTTACTGTGGGTAGGTAGCAAGTGCTTTTCTTGGAATGTCGTGTTTTTTTGCCTCCATGCATAACGCCTTTTTGTATGACCAAACAACTCAATCATTGTTTCATCAGTCCACAGGACCTTCTTCCAAAATGTAATTGGTTTGTCCAAATGTGCTTTTGCATACCTCAGGCGACTCTGTTTGTGGCGGGCTTGCAGAACTGGCTTCTTTCGCATGACTCTCCCATACAGCTTCTCCTTGTGCAACGTGTGCAACGTGCACTGTATTGTTGACCGATGCACATTGACACCATCTGCAGCAATACTATTTAATATTGTTTAATATTATTTATTTAAATAACTAAAAAAAAAAATGGGCTTCTCTGTATTTTGATTGCCTGACATCACAGTACTGTAAAAATAAATAAATCATTAAAAAAATGACATAGTGCTGCGCGGTATTTTTCATTCTCAGAGCAGATAAAGCAGACTGCTAGGGGCTACCACCCCCATCTGCCTGATTTACCTTGGCTGGCAATCAAAATACAGAGAAGCCCATTATTTTTTTTATAAAAAAAATAATTAAAAAAAAATGCGTGGGCTCCTGCCGTATTTTGATTGTCAGTCAGATAAAGCCAGGCAGCTGGGGGCTGGGAATCTCGGCAGCCCAAAGCCACCCCTTGAAATGGCACATTGTTCCTTAGTGCCGTTTCCAAGCGCTTTACACGGCTCGTCCAGCGGCCATGATGACGGTGGTTTATTGGGTAATAAAGGGGTTATTACCAGCTTTGTTTTCTCAGATAGTACTAAGCCCGAAATTCATTGTGTCACGCCAAATTAGACATGGCCACCATGAATTTCTAGGAAACAGTAAAAAAAAAACACAACAAAGAGAATTTTTTTTTACTAGAAATAAAACAAAAAAAACTTTAGAGAATCTGTCTTTATTATAAAAAAATCCTTAGTCTGACGTAATCCACTGGGACAGCAAAGTCAACTCTGCTTCATCACTTGCACAGACACAGTCTTTACACAGTGAGAAGCAAAGCGCAATGTCAACTCTGCTTCATCACTGTGCACAGACACAATCTAAACACAGTGAGAAGCAAAGCGCAAAGTCAACTCTGCTTCATCACTCTGTACAGACAGTCTATACAGTGAGAAGCAGAGAGAGCAATGAACAATGTCAACTCTGCTTCATCACTCTGAACGTCCCAGAAAGCTCGTGTTCGGGGTCGTGTGCACGAACACCATGTATTCGGTACGCACCCCCAACTTTACAGTTCGGGTTCGTCCATCCCTAGTTACCACCTCTAACCTCTGATCTTTGTTGCGGCTCTGGTATTTAGTGATATTAATCATGTTCCTTCTGACAACTGCTTTTTCAGGTTTGTCTCGGTCTGGAGAGGCTGGGGACATATACATCACAGGAGGGGCTGGGGCATACACATCACAAGAGGGGCTGGGGCATACACATCAAAGGAGGGACTGAGGGTGTATATATCACAGGAGGGGTGTATACATCACAGGAGATGCTGGACGCGGATAGCACTGTCGGCAGCACAGACAGCACTAGATGGCAGCATGAACAGCACTAGGTGGCACAACGGACAGCACTAGGTGGCACAATGGACAGCACTAGGTGGCAGCACGAACGGCAGTAGGTGGCATCCTGGACAACACTAGGTGGCAGCACGGAGAGCACTAGGAGGTAACACAAAGAGCACTAGGTGGCAGCATAGAGAGCACGAAGAGGCAGCATAGAGAGCACGAAGAGGCAGCATGAAGAGCACTAGGAGGCAGCGCGGAGAGCACTAAGTGGCAGCACGGAGCGCTCTAGGTGGCAGCTCGGAGAGCATTAGGTGGCAGCTCGGAGAGCACTAGGTGGCAGCATGGACAGCACAAGGAGGCAGCATGGAGAGCACTATGTGGCAGCACTGACAGCACTAGGAGGTTGCACGGGTTACACAGCACTGAGGGGATACACACAGTACTAGGGGGTACACAGCTCTGGACAGGGGGGGACAGCGATAGGTGGCGTACTCACAGTACTGGAGGGAGGACTCACACAGCACAGGTCCGGGAGGCATGTACAGCAGGGAGGCATCTGCTGCGCCTCTTCTGTGACAGGAGCACAGCGCGCTGCTTACCCCTCCCACACGGTAAGCCCTGAGCACGCTAGCATAGGTCATGGTTGAGCCTAGAATGTACAGGATGCAGTCAGGTCCCAAAAAGAGCCCCTACATTCTAGTACGGGCTGCAATCAGGATCTGGAAGAAGCCCGTACATTCTAGCATCTACGCAGAGTGAGTGCGCTTCCTCGCATCACGGACATGGATTTAAAGGAACGGCGGCTGGCAAGAGCGCAAGTGCTGACAGAGAACTGCGGTTACCTGTAATGTCCCCGGAGGCCGCAGAAAAAGTCATCGTGGGACGGTGGTTCCTCACCCCTTATCTAAGTGATTAAAATATTTCAAAAGTTTGTCCCAAAAAATGTGTTCACTGTTTGCACCATTTTCTGCGACTCGTAGTGTTCCCATTTTTCCGCAGATGCTACGTTTTGACCCCCTGTTATAGCATTTTGCTTAAAATTTGCGATGACCAAAAAACTTAACTTTGGCGTTTGGAAGGGTTTTTTTGCTGCTATGCCGTTTACCTATCAGGTTAATTGATTTTATATTTTAATACATAGGGCATTTCTGAACTCGGCGATTCCAAATAAGTTTATATTTTTTATTTTTTTAACCCTTTGATTTTCAGTGGGGCAAATGGGGAGTGATTTAAACTTTTGTTTTTTATTTTTTTTTTATTGTTTACAACTTATTTTTTAACTTTTTTTATTTACCTAGTCCCCCTAGTATCATAGTATCATAGTTTTTTTAAGGTTGAAGGGAGACTCTAAGGTGGGCTTTGCACACTACGACATCGCAGGTACGATGTCGGTGGGGTCAAATTGAAAGTGACGTACATCCGGCATCGCATGCGACATCGTACTGTGTAAAGCCTAGATGATACGATTAACGAGCGCAAAATCGTCGTAATCGTATCATCGGTGCAGCGTCGGCGTAATCCATAATTACGCTGACGCGACAGTTCGATGTTGTTCCTCGCTCCTGCGGCAGCACACATCGCTGTGTGTGTAGTCGCAGGAGCGAGGAACATCTCCTACGGCCGTCACCGAGGCTTCCGTAGGATATGCGTAAGGACGGAGGTGGGCAGGATGTTTACATCCTGCTCATCTCCGCCCCTCCGCCGCTATTGGCTGCCTGCCGTGTGACATCGCTATGACGCCGCACGACCCGCCCCCTTAGGAAGGAGGCGGGTCGCCGGCCACAGCGACGGTCGCAGGGCAGGTGAGTGCGTGTGAAGCTGGCGTAGCGATAATTTTCGCTACGCCAACTATCACACGATATCGTACCTGCGACAGGGGCGGGGACTATCGCGTGCGACATCGCAGCATCGGCTTGTGATGTCGCAACGTGCAAAGCCCGCCTAAGTCCATCTAGTTCAACCCGTAGCCTAACATGTTGATCCAGAGGAAGGCAAAAAAACCCCAATGTGGCAAACAAGTTCCAATGGGGAAAAAAAATCCTTCCTGACTCCTCATACGGCAATCAGACTAGTTCCCTGGATCAACACCCTGTCATAAAATCTAATATACATAACTGGTAATATCACATTTTTCAAGAAAAGCATCCAGGCTCTGCTTAAATGTTAGTAGTGAATCACTCATTACAACATCATGCGGCAGAGAGTTCCATAGTCTCACTGCCCGTACAGTAAAGAATCCTCGTCTTTGATTATGATTAAACCTTCTTTCCTCAAGACGTAGCGGATGCCCCCGTGTTCCAGTCGCAGGCCTAGGTGTAAAAAGATCTTTGGAAAGGTCTCTGTACTGTCCCCTCATATATTTATACTTTGTGATTAGATCCCCCCTAAGGCTTCGTTTTTCCAAACTAAATAACCCCAAGTTTAATAACCTTTCTTGGTATTGCAGCCCACCCTCTAATAATCTTGTTCGCTCTTCTCTGCACCCTCTCCAGTTCAGCTATGTCCTTTTTATATATCGGTGACCAGAATTGTACACAGTATTCTAAGTGCGGTCACACTAGTGACTTGTACAGAGGTAGAACTATATTTTTTTCATGAACACTTATACCTCTTTTAATACATCCCATTATTTTAATAGCCCTGGCAGCAGTTGCCTGACACTGACCACCAAAGTTAAGTTTACCATCCACCCATACACCCAAGTCTTTTTCTGTGTCTGTTTTACCCAGTGTTCTACAATTAAGTACATAATTATAATTTTTATTTCCTCTACCCAAGTGCATGACCTTACATTTATCTACATTAAACTTCAATTGCCACTTCTCAGCCCAATCCTCCAATTTGCATAATTCTCCCTGTAATATAAAATTATCCTCCTCTGTATTGATTACCCTGAAGAGTTTAGTATCATCTGCAAATATTAAAATTCTACTCCGCATGCCTCCAACAATGTCATTAATAAATATGTTGAAAAGAAGCGGGCCCAATACTGACCCCTGTGGTACCCCACTATGAACTGAGACCCAGTCCGAGTACATACCATTAATAACCACCCTTTGTTTCCTATCACTGAGCCAGTTTTTAACCCAGTTACACATATTTTCCCCTATCCCCATTATTCTCATTTTATGTACCAACCTTTCTTTGTCGCTCCATTGGGAGACCCAGACAATTGGGTGTATAGCTTCTGCCTCCGGAGGCCACACAAAGTATTACACTTTAAAAAGTGTAACCCCTCCCCTCTGCCTATACACCCTCCCGTGGATCACGGGCTCCTCAGTTTTATGCTTTGTGTGGAAGGAGGCACACATCCACTCATGCATTCTCATTTTAGTTATGTCGGTTGAAGAAAAGAGGGCCCCCACGGGGCCCCCGGCATGTTCCCTTCTCACCCCACTACGTCGGCGGTGTTGTTAAGGTTGAAGTACCCATTGTGGGTACAGAGGCTGGAGCCACATGCCGTCTCCTTCACCATCCCTTATGCGGCTCTGGGAGAAGTGGGATCCTAAGCGGTCATCCATTTACTGGGACCGTGCTCCATCTGCAGCCCCTGTGGGACCCTGCCGGACCGGAGCCTCTTCAACCTCAGGGACCGGGCCCTGCAACTCTAAGGTACTCTGTGTCCCCATAGGGGACTGTGCAGGGAGCGCACCTTCTTCCCGGAAGCCACGGTGGCTGCTGAATTCAGAGGCCGGTGGACTTCCGCGCCGACCGTGCCTGCTTGTCGGGCGCGGTCTCAAATTTAGTCCCCGGCTTCATCGTGGCCTAGTCGCAAAAATCCCGCCCCCGGGCCTGCCTGTCAGGGGTAAGGGCGGGATTACCGACCTGACGTCGGATGTGAGGGCTGGAGCATCCTGCATGTTTCCTCCCCCCTCACTGATCACTGTGGGGACCCCAGATTCCCGCACTTTTCTGGCGCCGCCCACGGCTCCACTCCTGCCCTGAGAGCTCCGGCAGCCATTTTTTGGCATTCTGCCGGTGGAGGATTCTCAGTGAACAGCTCTGCATCTCCGGGAGATCCAAGGCAGGGAATCTGGAGGACACACACCGCTCGTTAGCGGTCGGTAAGCCACACCGGTCACCCGGTGCTGGTCCCCCTAGGGTGCCGGATTAGATACGTATATATCTATATCTATCTGTTCGGTCGGGCTGTATACCCCCTTCCCATATACCCTCAGTGATCACTCTCCTAGGAGACAACAGCATGTCGTCCACAAGGAGCAAAGCTGCTAAGGCACAGGGTTTTTTTGCGGCCTGTACCTCTTGTGGGGCTATGTTACCTGCGGGTTCCACCTACCCTCACTGTGAGCAATGCTCGACCCCTGTTTCGCTTGCTCAGCCGGAGCCTCGGACACTGGTGGGCCCCTCGGCTCATGTAGACCCCCCTGCTCCCCCTGACCAGGCTGCAGGGACAGAGTTCGCCTCTTTTGCTGAGAAACTCTCTGAGTCACTTTCTCAATCTATTGCACAGTCTATGGACAAATGGTCTTCTAAGCTGCTAGAGGCTTTGCAGTCCAGACCGGACCTTTCACAGGCCCCGGCCCCTGTTGGCTCGTCGCCTCCAGGCCCCTCTCGGTTCGCGCCGCAGCGCGCTCCCAGGTTGGCCCCTCGGTCTCAGGCGGAGGACTCCTGCCCGGACCGTAGTCCTAGACCGGCTAAGCGGGCTCGCTGGGACTCTTCCCCGACTTCCTCTCGCTGCTCGGGATCCCAGCTTGAGGACTCTCTGGAGGACGAGGCGGACGTCGCAGCTCAGGGCTCTGACCCTGACGTTGCCCTTAACATTGATACACCTGAGGGGGACGCCTTAGTAAATGATCTTATCTCGTCCATCAACCAGGTGTTAGATCTCTCTCCCCCGCCTCCTCCTGTAGAGGAGTCGGCGTCTCAGCAGGAGAAACACCAGTTTCGGTTCCCCAAACGTACACGCAATACGTTTTTTGATCACTCTAACTTCAGGGACGCTGTCCAGAAGCCCAGAGCGGCCCCGGACAAGCGCTTTACTAAGCGCCTCACTGACACGCGTTACCCCTTCCCATCTGAAGTAGTTAAGGGTTGGGCTCACTGTCCCAAGGTGGATCCTCCAGTCTCAAGATTGGCGGCTAGATCCGTGGTGTCGGTTGCAGATGGCTCATCGCTAAAGGATGCCACTGACAGACAGATAGAGCTCTTGGTGAAGTCCATCTATGAGGCCACGGGCGCGTCTTTTGCCCCGGCCTTTGCAGCCGTGTGGGCACTCCAAGGTATCTCGGCTTGTCTGACTGAGATTAATGCTGTCACACGTAATTCGGCTCCGCAAGTTGCGTCTTTGACCTCTCAGGCGTCAGCCTTTTCATCCTACGCCATGAACGCCGTCCTGGACTCTGCTAGCCGTACAGCTGTTGCATCCGCTAACTCTGTGGCAGTCCGCAGGGCCATGTGGCTATGCAAATGGAAGGCAGACTCGGCTTCCAAGAGGTTCTTAACCGGTTTGCCGTTTTCTGGCGACCGTTTGTTTGGCGAACGATTGGATGAGATTATTAAGGAATCCAAAGGAAAGGATTCCTCCTTACTCCAGGCCAAACCTAAGAGACCTCAACAGAGAAAGGTTCAATCGAGATTTCGGTCCTTTCGTCCCTCAGCCAAGTCCCAATCCTCTTCGTCCAACAGGCCGGAGAAAGGCCAGAGGAACTCCTATGCGTGGCGATCCAAGTCTCGCCCACAAAAGGCCGCAGGAGGCACTGCTTCCAAGGCGGCTTCCTCATGACTCTCGGCCTCCCCTGACCGCATCCTCGGTCGGTGGCAGGCTCTCCCGCTTTGGCGACGCCTGGTGGCCACATGTTCAAGACCGATGGGTGAGAGACATTCTGTCTCATGGTTACAGGATAGAGTTCAGCTCTCGTCCTGCGGATCGCTTCTTCAGAACCTCTCCGCCCCCCGCTCAGGCCGACGCACTTTTTCAGGCAGTAGCCGCTCTAAAGATGGAAGGATTTGTGATCCCCGTTCCCCTTCAGGAACGTGGTCGCGGATTTTACTCCAACTTGTTCGTGGTGCCAAAAAAGGATGGGTCATTCCGTCCCGTTCTGGACCTCAAGCTACTCAACAGACATGTGAGAACCAGACGGTTCCGGATGGAATCTCTCCGCTCGGTCATCGCCTCAATGTCACAAGGAGACTTCCTAGCATCGATCGACATCAAGGATGCTTTTCTCCATGTACCGATCGCACCCGAGCATCAACGTTTCTTACGTTTTGCCATCGGGGACGAACATCTCCAGTTCGTGGCATTGCCTTTCGGCTTGGCTACAGCCCCACGGGTTTTCACCAAAGTCATGGCTTCCGTTGTGGCGGTCCTGCATTCTCAGGGCCACTCGGTGATTCCATACTTGGACGATCTCCTAGTCAGGGCCCCGTCTCGGGTGGCGTGTCAACAAAGTCTATCTGTCGCTCTGGCGACTCTCCAGCGGTTCGGGTGGATCATCAACTTCCCGAAATCCAAGTTGACACCGACCCAATCACTGACGTACCTTGGGATGGAGTTTCATACCCAGCAAGCGTTAGTCAAGCTTCCGAGCGACAAACAGCTTTCTCTGCAGGCAGGGGTGCAATCCCTTCTTCGGAGTCAGTCACACCCCTTAAGGCGCCTCATGCACTTCCTGGGGAAGATGGTGGCAGCTATAGAGGCAGTCCTGTTCGCGCAATTCCATCTTCGGCCACTCCAATGGGACATTCTCCGCAAATGGGACAGGAGTTCGGCTTCCCTCGACAGGAACGTCTCTCTTTCCCTTGCAACCAAGACGTCACTTCAGTGGTGGCTCCTTCCCAATTCTCTGTCGCAGGGAAAATCCTTCCTACCCCCAACCTGGGCTGTGGTCACCACGGACGCGAGCCTGTCAGGGTGGGGAGCGGTTTTTCTCCACCACAGGGCTCAGGGAACCTGGACTCCGATAGAGTCATCCCTTCAGATCAATATTCTGGAGATAAGGGCAGTGTATCTAGCCCTATTGGCTTTTCATCGGTGGTTGGAGGGCAGGCAGATCCGTATTCAGTCGGACAACGCCACTGCCGTCGCATACATCAACCACCAAGGCGGCACTCGCAGTCGTTAAGCCTTCCAGGAAGTCCGACAGATTCTGCAGTGGGTGGAAGCCACAGCCTCCACCATCTCCGCAGTTCACATCCCGGGCGTAGACAACTGGGAAGCAGATTTTCTCAGTCGTCAGGGCATGGACGCGGGGGAATGGTCTCTGCACCCAGACGTTTTTCGAGAGATCTGTCGCCGCTGGGGAACGCCGGACGTCGATCTCATGGCGTCACGGCACAACAACAAAGTCCCGGCATTCATGGCACGGTCTCAGGATCACAGAGCTCTGGCGGCGGACGCGTTAGTTCAGGATTGGTCGCAGTTTCGACTGCCTTATGTGTTTCCCCCTCTGGCAATGCTGCCCAGAGTACTACGCAAGATGCGGTCCGACTGCCGTCGCGCCATTCTCGTCGCTCCAGACTGGCCGAGGCGGTAGTGGTATCCCGATCTGTGGCATCTCACGGTGGGTCAACCGTGGGCGCATCCAGACCGTCCAGACTTGCTGTCACAAGGGCCGTTTTTCCATCTGAATTCTGTGGCCCTCAACCTGACTGTGTGGCCATTAAGTCCTGTCTCCTAGCGTCTTCAGGGTTATCTCAGGATGTCATTGCCACCATGAGACAGGCCAGGAAGCCTACGTCCGCCAAGATCTATTATAGGTCTTGGCAAATCTTCCTATCCTGGTGCGCTAATAACGGTTTTACTCCATGGCCGTTTGCCTTACCCACTTTTCTTTCATTTCTTCAATCCAGAATGGACAAGGGTTTGTCACTGGGCTCTCTCAAGGGCCAAGTATCGGCGCTCTCCGTGTTTTTTCAAAAGCGTCTAGCCAGGCTTACGCAGGTCCGCACGTTCCTGCAGGGAGTTTGCCACATAGTCCCACCTTACAAGCGTCCGCTGGAACCCTGGGATCTTAACAGGGTGCTAACGGCTCTTCAGAAACCACCTTTCGAGCCGCTGCGGGATGTCTCTTTATCATGTCTTTCGCAGAAGGAGGCCTTTCTAGTGGCAGTCACATCACTTCGGAGAGTGTCTGAGCTAGCAGCGCTGTCATGCAAAGCCCCCTTCCTGGTGTTTCACCAGGATAAGGTGGTTCTGCGTCCGGTCCCGGAATTTCTCCCTAAGGTGGTATCCCCTTTTCATCTCAATCAGGATATCTCCTTGCCTTCATTTTGCCCTAATCCAATTCACCAGTGTGAAAGGGATTTGCACTCTTTGGATCTTGTGAGAGAACTCCGGCTCTACGTGTCTCGCATGGCGCCCCTGCGTCGTTCAGATGCGCTCTTTGTCCTTGTTGCTGGCCAGCGTAAGGGCTCGCAGGCTTCCAAGTCAACCTTGGCCCGGTGGATCAAGGAACCGATTCTCGAAGCCTACCGTTCTTCTGGGCTTCCGCTTCCTTCAGGGCTGAAAGCCCATTCTACCAGAGCCGTGGGTGCGTCCTGGGCATTGCGGCACCGGGCTACGGCTCAGCAGGTGTGTCAGGCAGCTACGTGGTCTAGTCTGCACACTTTCACGAAACACTATCAAGTGCATACCTATGCTTCGGCAGACGCCAGTCTAGGTAGACGAGTCCTTCAGGCGGCGGTTGCCCACCTGTAAGAGGGGGCCGTTTTTCGGCTCTTTTTATTGAGGTATTCTTTTACCCACCCAGGGACTGCTCTTGGACGTCCCAATTGTCTGGGTCTCCCAATGGAGTGACAAAGAAGAAGGGAATTTTGTTTACTTACCGTAAATTCCTTTTCTTCTAGCTCCTATTGGGAGACCCAGCACCCGCCCCTGTACCCTTCGGGCTGGTTGTTTTTTTGTGTACACATGTTGTTCATGTTGAATTGTTCTTTTGGTTCATGGTTTGCAGTTCTCCGAACATCCTTCGGATTGCATTTACCCTAGACCAATTTATACGTTTTCTCCTTCCTGCTTTTGCACCAAAACTGAGGAGCCCGTGATCCATGGGAGGGTGTATAGGCAGAGGGGAGGGGTTACACTTTTTAAAGTGTAATACTTTGTGTGGCCTCCGGAGGCAGAAGCTATACACCCAATTGTCTGGGTCTCCCAATAGGAGCTAGAAGAAAAGGAATTTACGGTAAGTAAACAAAATTCCCTTCTTTGTGTGGCACCGTATCAAAAGCTTTTGAAAAGTCCATATACACAACATCCACTGCATTTCCCTGGTCCACGCATGAACTTACCTCTTCATAGAAGCTGATCAAATTAGTTTGACAGGATCGATCCCTCATAAACCCATGTTGATACTCTGTCATAAGGTTATTTTTCTTGAGATACTCCAGTATAGCATCTCTCAAGAAACCCTCAAGGATTTTACCAACCGTAGAGGTTAAACTTACCAACCTATAATTTCCCGGCTCAGTTTTTGTCCCCTTTTTGAATATTGGCACCACATTTGCTATGCGCCAGTCCTGCGGTACCGATCCTGTTATTAAGGAATCTGTGAAGATTAAAAATAATGGTCTATCTATCACAGAACTCAATTCCTGTAGTACTCTGGGGTGTATGTCATCCGGGCCCGGAGATTTGTCAACCTTAGTGATTTTGAGGCGGCGGCGTACTTCCTGCTGGGTTAAGCAGGTAATATTCAAGGGTGAATTTATGGTATCACTGGTCATGTCATCTGCCATAGCATTTTCTTGTATAAAAACCGTAGAAAAAAAGTAATTCAGCAGGTTGGCTTTACCCTCATCCCCCTCCACCATTTCAGCAAGACTATTTTTAAGGGGGCCAACACTATTGCTTTTCAGTTTTTTACTGTTTATGTAGTTAAAGAATATTTTAGGATTATTTTTACTTTCTCTCGTAATGAGTCTCTCTGTCTCAAACTTAGCTAACTTAATTTGCTTTTTACATATTTTATTTGATTTTCTATAATTATATAATGCCTCATTACTACCCACCCTCTCTAATTCTTTTAAGGCTTTCTGTTTTTCTTTTATTGCTTCCCTTATAGCTCTATTTAGCCATAGGGGATTCCTCCTATTTCTAGCATGTTTGTTCCCATAGGGTATATTTTCTGCACAAGCCCTATTCAGGATGCTCATAAAAGTCTCCCATTTGCTTTGTGTACTTTTATTACTTAGTACATCATCCCAGTTTATTGCACTAAGATCATCTCCCGACCGTTTAAAATTTGCTTTCCTGAAGTTTAGTGTCCTTGTAGCCCCTCTACTATACATCTTACTAAAGAATACACGAAAACTTATTATTTTGTGATCACTATTCCCCAAGTAACCCCCAACTTGTATATTTGATATGTGGTCTGGCCTATTGGTTAGTACAAGGTCTAGTAGTGCTCCCCCTCTTGTGGGGTCCTGTACTATTTGGGAAAGGTAATTATCTTTCATTGTTATCAAAAATCTATTTCCTTTGCTCGAACTGCAAGTTTCTGTTCCCCAATTTATATCAGGATAGTTAAAGTCCCCCATAATAATTACCTCTCTGAGACTCGCTGCTTTATCAATTTGCTTTATGAGGAGATTCTGCCACCGCACCAGGGCAATTGGAAAGAGTCGGGTAAAGTGGCGGCATTGTCACATCTAATGGATCCTATAACGTGGGAATCCCCATCCTGAGAATACCAGCCTTCAGTCGTGTGCCTTTATCTTGGCTGGTATCAAAATTGGAGGGCACCGCACGTGGTTTTTTTAAAAAAATGTTTTTTTATTATTGTACTGCATGATATAGACCCGCCCACCGGCGGCTGTGAGACAGCTGTCACTCAGAGTGGGGGCGCGTCTGACTGCAACCAATCATAGGCGCCGGTGGGCGCGGGAAGCAGGGAATAATGAGCGGCCGGCATTTTCAAAAGAGGAGAAGCCGCCAGAGCATTGCGACAGCTCTGCAGCGCCGCGCCTGTGTGATCGGTGAGTATGAGAGAGGGGGGGAGAGGGAGAGACCGACAGAGAGAGACACCGACATTGACAGAGAGAGAGATATAGAGACCGAGAGAGACAGAGAGAGAGAGACCGGCTGACAGAGAGAGCGAGACCGACCGACAGACAGAGAGAGACTAGGAGTGCTTTTAAAAGATTTAGAATGTTCTGCTGGACATGCTGAGCATGCTCAGAGAACTGTCGAGAGAGAAATGTAGGTGAAGATAGCTAATGTTATCTTCATTCAGAGTATCCAGAAGCACGTATCGAATTAGCAATACATCTGCGCAGATATTACTGAATCAGACAATGATCACACAAAACGTGTTCACCGTATGAGCCAATGTCATAGACTGGACTCGTATATTGAAATAGACTCAATTATACAGAATGCAACATTGACCTTGAAACTAGAACAGGGAGTAGGGAGTATTCAACTCCCCAGTTTTTCCCAGTATGTTATAAAATACCTCTCTGCTTATTATTCCTTCTTTCTGTATGTGTGAAACCACTGATAAGGCTCCCAATTAACTTAATGAATATCTCCCTTGTTCATTTGTACCTTGGCTTCATCATCTTGCCAGTTAATCCTTTCCTGAATATACAACCTAGAATCATATTATGGCGTCTTTGCAATTGTCATATAGACACACAGATAATTATGCAATGACATCTACATTTTGATTATTTACATACACAGATATTCTTATTACGTTTGAACAAACAATTTATAGCCCCGGCTACCTTCACAGGCCCCCCTTAATAAGATATCTGTGAATGTTGTCAACCTTAAATTTTAATTTTTTTTCCCATTCAGATATATTTTATTTGGAACTTATTTGTGACCTTCCCCCCTTGGGACTCTAATATTATATATATATATATATATATATATATATATATATATATATATATATATATGGGCCTTCCATTAGATTGTTGTTAATACAACACTACAGGCTTTAGCTCCCCCTTAAAAACTTATTTTATTTATTAAAAATAACTTTATGATTTATAGAGGCTATTAGAATTGGCGTTATTACTTTCATTAGGGCACATTATCCTGACCAAGGAAAATTGAATTTAGACCTTATCTTAAAATTAGCACATTACCAAAAAAAACATTTGCTACAGATTGTCTATGGTTCTTCTTTCCGGATATGCTCTTGATAAAAAAAAAAAAAAAACATTATGAGGCTTCATGTGAACAGTTTGTGGCGCTGACTTAGAGAAACTTTCTGGAATAATGGGTAAAATAGCAGCCGCTTTCTATTTCGGTTGTTTCAGGTCTGTTGGTTTCTGAGATGTGATGTTAACTTGCGTGTCACTGCCAGTGCTCAGCAGACTAGGCCGGGAAGACATCAGCCTGATGGGATAGACTCTTCCAAAACTTTTCCTGAGATTAGAGAGTCCATAGCTAGCATTTTGTGTTAAGGAAAATTACTGAATATATTCATATGTGAGTTAGTAGGAAACAAAAACATTTATAAATTGTTAGGTTACATTAACTAAACCACATATTTGGGTCTATAAAATGGCCAAACTAAGTATTTTAGATTACTCAATTCGTACCTTCAACAGTCCCTCCTTAAGACTCAATTCTGCCATTTCCAAATACTAAGGGTACTGCGTTCCCTTAGGTAGAGAGGAAGAAAGATCTATTGGGGAAAAACCTGCCTGACTGAACGTTGAGGCATGGGTGGAGAGGGGAAAAGTTTTCTTCCCCGGTTTGAGACCAAGGACCCCATGGCGAGTCCTCACCCTTTGTAGTTGGACTTTCCCATGTCTGAAGGCTCTAAAAGTCCTCTCTTCTAACTATTTTGGCAATGATGGTCATAGACTGTACAGGTCTTTTTGAAAAAAATAAATAAGAGCAGGATGCTCAGTGCAGCTCCTGTGGATCGACCCTTCAGCAATGCGAGGCATGAATCCATGTTGTCCTGCCGTTGAGCTTTATCGAAATCTCTGTGGTTGGGAGAAGCTGGATCAACTCATCTAATCTTGACTCATGGCTCTTTCTCGCTTGTCCCTTTAGGATTAATCAGTCTCCTGACTGAAAACCATATGCTACTAACTCTGATTTAGGATCTGAAATTAGAAAATACACTTGTTTGTTTCACTATTTAGTCAATCATGAAAATTGTACGTGCCTTGTGTTAAACCAAAAAACATTTTACATAGAGACCTGTTTATTACTAAAGAGAAACAAAACACGCATTGGTTCACAACTTGTTAGTTGTTTTTTTACATACCACTTGCATTATGTGGATTTTCAGCAATGACGTCATTTTCTGCACTGGAATGCCTCTGACCAAACTTGGAGAGAAATCTAAACAACACGCACAGGCTTGCATACAACGTGCTCATGATATACATCTATGATCAGTTTGCAGTCTCTAAAAATGGTTAGAGCATGTGTATGTTGTTTCTGCGGATTCTTTACAGTTTTTTGCACATTTAAAGACGTGTTTTACAAGACTGGGTGAGTCTGCCCATCTGGGTACTGAACCCTGGTGTCACCTAAGCGCACACTGATATCCGTCTTTCACAGATTTTAGTCCATGTTACCTGGGCCATCATTGAGAAGAGATCTCATGGCAGAGAAAGCTTACCGCCCTTTATCCACAGACCTTCCTCAGTCAGCCTTTCTCCCTGCGTCTCGCACTCCATTCCTTGTTGATTCGCTTGTTCCTGTAGGGCTGGGTAGGGAACCTTTTATGCGGCCCCCTGGCAGATTCCCGGGGGCTGCAGTTCTGGGTCTGACGCTGTGGTCTTGTAGTTTGCCGGCCTTTTAATTCATCACATGCGCCGCTGTCCAGTGTCAGCGTGCTCAGCGGTGTGTGTGTGCCCGCCCCTCTGTGAAAAGTGCCGCCTCCCCCTCCACGGGATCTAGGTGCAGACACTGCAGAGAGTGCTGCCTCCTCCCCCTGTACAAGATGTAGGTACAGATAGTGCCGCCTCCTCCTGTACGGCACTATAGCTGTGTGCCCGCTGCCCGTGTGCCTGCTGCCCACACTCCCGCCGCTGTGTGCCCGCTGCCTGCACGCCTGCCGCTGTGTGCCTGCTGCCCGCACTCCCGCCGCTGTGTGCTCGCTGCCCGCCATCCCACGGCTGTGTGCCCGCTGCCTGCACTCCCGCCGCTGTGTGCCCGCTGCCCGCACTCCCGCTGCCCGCACTCCCGCCGCTGTGTGCCCGCTGCCCGCACTCCCGCCGCTGTGTGCCCGCTGCCCGCACTCCCGCCGCTGTGTGCCCGCTGCCCACACTCCCGCCCCCCGCACTCCCGCTGCTGGGTGCCTGGGTGCCCGCTGCCCGCACTCCCGCCGCTGTGTGCCCGCTGCCCGCAGTCCCGCCGCTGTGTGCTCGCTGCCCTCTGTGACCGTCCAGTCCTTTGGGGCCTTCCAATTCTGTGTACCACCCCCTCCCAGAGCTGTGTGCAACGCTCAGTGCTGTATCCCCCCAGTGATGTCAGGGCTCTGCAAGTGCTTTGTGCAGCCTGCCCCGTGCCGTGTGCCCTCCCAATGCTGTGTATAACCCCCAGTGTTTTGTTCCCCCAGTCATGTCTGTGCTCTGAAAGTGCTGTCCGTGCTCCCATTCCCTCCAGTGATGTCTCTGCCCTCCCCAGTGATGTCTCCTGCCCTCCCCAGTGATGTCTCCCACCCCCCCAGTGATGTCTCCCACCCCCCCAGTGATGTCTCCCACCCTCCCCAGTGATGTCTCCCACCCTCCCCATTGATGTCTCCCGTCCCCCCAGTGATGTCTCCCGCCCCCCCAGTGATGTCTCCTGCCCCCCCCAGTGATGTCTCCCGCCCCCCCAGTGATTTCTCCACCCCCCCAGTGATGTCTCCCCCCCCTCAGTGATGTCTCCCTCCCCTCAGTGATGTCTGTGCCCCAAGCCCCTCTTGTCATGTCTGTGCCCCCAGCCCCTCTTGTGATGTCTGTGCCCCCAGCCCATCTTGTGATGTCTGTGCCCCCAGCCCCTCTTGCGTTGTGTACGCCCCAGCAACCACTCTTGCATTGTGTGCAACCCAGCAGTCCCTCTTGCGTTGTGTGCGCCCCAGCAGCCCCTCTTGCGTTGTGTGCGCCCCAGCAGCCCCTCTTGCGTTGTTTACGCCCCAGCAGCCCCTCTTGCATTGTGTACGCCCCAGCAGCCCCTCTTGTGTTTATGTCTCCAACTCCTCTTGTGTTGTGTATGCCCCCCAGCCCCTCAGCCCCTCTTGTGTTGTGTTTGCCTCCAGCGTCTCCTGTGATGTGTATGTCCAGGACATGCTGGGGGCATACACATCACAGGAGACACTGGGGACATACACAGCACAGGAGGGGCTGGGGGCATTTACATCACAGGGGGTATATATATGTCCCCAGCTCCTCATGTGATATATGTGCCTTCAGTATCTCCTGTGATGTATATACAGCAGTCCCAGCGTCTCCTATCTGATGTGTATACGTCAGTCCCAGCGTCTCCTATGTGATGTATATGCCCTCAGCCCCTCCAGTTATGTATGTTCCTCCAGCGTCTCCTGTGATGTATATACAAAGAGTTGACTGCGCTCCACACCGAGACAAATCTGGAAAAGCAGTTGTCAGAAGCAACATGATTAGTATTGCCGAACATCACAGTCGAACCAAAGAGAAACAGCTTCGACCACCACAGTAAGGGTGAGTTAATTAATTGTTTGGCCATATATAGCACTGTTATTTTCACATTGATAATTTGGTGCGGCCCCCGAAGGTTCGTAGAAATTGCCAAATGGCCCCCGGTAGTAAAAAGGTTCCCCACCCCTGCTGTAGGGATTTAAGAACACAAGGAGTGACAGTAGTCACTGACGTGACAGGTGCCACCGAGGTATGGTCCATATGCATTGGTAAAGGACTCCTCAACTCTAGGCCCGTTCACTGCTTCTTGGTCAGCTGTACCTGTGCGGGGATCTCCATCCGATTCCATCAGCTCAAATCTAGACTTTATCTTCAGTGTACCTAGCTCATTTGACAACGGGAAAGATCTACATTCTACATACACATTCAACTATTTTACCTACTTCTGCTCCACCCACCAGAGAGGGCATTAATACATCACTTCCTCCTGTACCGATAGGAGGGGAGGGAGTGGTTCAAATTTAGACTACATCATGCTGTGTAAACTGTAGCATATCCAGTGCAGAATCGACCAGCATCTGATTCCATCTATAAAAACAAAAACTAAAAGAAATATGACTTAGATCATTCTTATAACAAACATATTTTATAGTAGTCCAGTAAACATGATATAATTGTT